>NC_079211.1:143485751-143510751 GCF_029633865.1 Lampris incognitus
CTGTGTCCGAAACCCGGTTAAAAGTTGCATCTTGCAGGATAGTTAAAATCTGACAATGAACCTGTTTTGGCTGCAAGATCCTAGATGTGATGACCGTTTTGACAAGGAGTGCGTCCAATTCTAGACCCAAGCGCTGTGAAGTAGTAGGTGGGGCGGGGTTAGGATTGCATTGAACATTCTTTGGCCCAACAAATAATGCAAAATGTGTAAACGCATCACGATCTCCACTGGTTGCCTAACGTATTGCAGGATCATACAGTAATCCTGAAGTAACGTTCAATAACATCTTAAATCATGCAGCCGGTTCTTGCAATTATATTAGTTGGCTATAATCCACCCACCCCACCCACCCACCCACCCCACACACACACACACACACAAATGCTGGCAATCAGACTAACAGACTGTCGTGACCAGTTAGTTACTGCGGTGTTGACTCCCAATTACTCCTTCCGTTTGCACAATTTCACCGTGCAGTTTGCAGTTTACAAGAGACGTCGAAGTTTGCCCGTTCAGCGCAGCCTAAAAATGAAATCACCAGAAACAAACAAACAAACAAACAAACAAAAAAATGAAGACAAAATATTGATCATCGACCATGCAGTGCATGATATGCGTGCATGAGCAGTGCACGAGCAGCGTGCCACTGCTCGACGCGTCGCCGGTCCAGATCGCGGTGCGTAACGGTGTGGTCAGCGGAGCGCCTGCGTTCATTTCCCCCATAGCACATTCACATGGTCTCCCGTAATACACTCGCTCGGCCACCGACAGATCCAGTCGGGGACTGGCCGACGGGGCTCTTTCTCTAGTGGATCAACTCCAGAGCGTTTGGACGTACTGGGCTGGACTGGCAGCGCGGGTCGCTGACGGAAAGAAGGGAGCCGATCCTGAAGTGAGACGCATGAAAGTAATGTTAGACTGGACTCACCTGACTTTGGAGTTGTTTTCTACCCCCCCCCACGCCCCACGCGCCCCCCCCCCCTAGGGTCCAAGCGGCTTGAACGAACCGGCTTCTATAGTAGTGGACTAGTGGACCGTTGGCTGGTGCGGTGCGCCGGAGATGAGAGGAGCAAGATAATAAAAACCCCTCCGATCTGAAACGCGACCCTGCGGGCTCCAAATCTCTTGAAATGATGAGCGCGAAAAAAAAAGAAAAAAACGAGTCACTGCGATATTCCCCTACCCACCAGCCGCGGCTCCTCTTGCCCTCTCCGGCATCACACGTTGTGCGTCATCGAAACAGTCGCCGTTGATGGTTTAATTAGAAACAGTCGGATCGATGAAAGTTCACCGCCTCACCTGAAAAGCAACTTCCGGGCGACGGAGTGTCGACGGAAAGTGAGTCGTAAGTCCGCTCCCAGCTGCGGAGGACGCGCCGAGGGAGGACTTCCAAACCGGAGGGTGTCTTATCATCATCCGCGCAGGAGAGGAGCGCCGGACCGGGGAGCAAACGGGAGGCGTTTGTGTTGTTCGCCGCAGGGAGTCGTTGTGTATTGGGTTAACACGCAGGGGGGTCGAGCGTGGGGGTCTCGTCGCTGTAACGGCATTTCGAGGCTGTGCTGCGGTCAGCTCAGCACACGTGTGTCCGGGCTTGCACAGTTTCCCTTCTCCAGCCACTTAGAAGATAATGTTTTTCTCACAGACACATACTCTCTCTCTCTCTCTCTCTCTCTCTCTCTCTCTCTCTCTCTCTCTCTCTCGCTCTCTCTCTCTCTCTCTCTCTCTCTCTCTCTCTCTCTCTCTCTCTCTCTCTCCCCCCTCACACACACTCTCTCTCTCTCTCTCTCACACACACATGCAAACGCACACACACAGTCACCTACAGACAACCACACCCTTGGTATCCAAAGGAGTTGAATCAAGTGCAACTGGACTTGGTATATATCCGTGAAGACGTTTCGCCTCTCATCCAAGAGGCTTCAGGTATATATCCGTGAAGATGTTTCGCCTCTCATCCAAGAGGCTTCCTGAGGAAGCCTCTTGGATGAGAGGCGAAACATCTTCACGGATATATACCAAGTCCAGTTGCACTTGATTCAACTCCTTTGGATAACCATGACCTGGATGAATGACAACATTCACAGACACACCCTTGGTCATTTCCTGTGAAACGTCGGTTCACTGGTGGTCATCTTCTGTCCAGCTGCTTCCACCTGTAAGGGCTCTCTGGCCAGGAGTAGCGACCGTCCCATGATGGGACATCTAAGACTTCTTCTTCTTCTTCCGGCTTGTTGCCCCTTTCCCAGGGGTCGCCACAGCGGATTTGATAAGTTTCCATCGGTACCCCGTGAGGGCGCAGCACCCATGGCGCTGGTTGTTAACCCGGGCCTTGACCGATCCGGTATGGTCTTGTCGATCCGCATAATGATTTGCCCTTCCTGACACAACCGCTAACCCTATGGACGGGGGCACAGGTCAAGCGCTGGACGCCATCCCAGTATTCATGGACTTGCGCCCATGCCTGTTGCCATGGACACCTGAGGCTTAACAAGTGGAAAAACTACAAGAACCCTCCATCTGGGACATGGACATTTGACCATTCAAGGCCATTTGACCATTAACATTTGATCCAAGGCCGTTTGACCATTATCAGTGGCGAGGCCTCCTTCATCAGTTCTCTTGCATGCAGCTGTCTGCCTCATTTCTGCTGCCTCCAGTTTGAATGACCCAGGCAGCTGTAAACTCCACACACAACCTACATTCAATGCACCAAAACATACCATACACCATTAATATGGAAATCTTTCATTTTGTGTTCACAATAAATTGAATGAAGAACTTGTAAATATCGTGTCTAGTGACTTTGTAGAACCGAGAGCAAGTTATCTTGCACTAATGAACTCATTCATTTGCTTCGTTTTTTTGTTTGTTTTGTTTTTTTACATACACAACTAACCGGAGGGTGTGCTCCAATTATCGGGGCATCACACTGCTCAGCCTCCCTGGGAAAGTGTACTCTAGGGTGCTTGAAAGGAGGCTCCAACCGACTGTCGAACCTCAGATCCAGGAGGAACAATGTGGATTCTGTCCTGGCTGTGGAACAACGGACCAACTCTTTACCCTCGCGGAAGTGCTGAGGGGAGCATGGGAGTTTGACCAGCCAGTCTACATGTGTGGACTTGGAGAAGGCTTACGACCATGTACCCCGGGGCACTCTGTGGGGGGGTTCTGCGGGAGTATGGGGGTACTACTGGGGCAGTTGCTACAAGCCATCCGGTCCTTGTATAACCAAAATGAGAGCTGTGTCTGCATTCTGGGCACAAAGTCAAACACGTTTACAGTGGGTGTCGGACTCCGCCAAGGTTGTCCCTTGTCTCCGATTCGGTTTGTGATATTCATGGACAGGCTCTCAAGGCGCTGCCAAGGTGAGGAGGGTGTCCGTTTTGGGAACCTCAGAATTACATCGCTGCTCTTCGCAGATAATGTGGTTTTGTTGGCTTCATCAGAATGCGGCCTCCAGCGCGCACTGGGGCGGTTTGCATCTGAGTGTGAAATGGTTGGCATGAGAGTCAGCACCTCCAAGTCTGAGGCCATGGTTCTCTACCGGAAAATGGTGGCTTGCTCCCTCCGAGCTGGGGATGAGTTGTTGCCACAAGTGAAGGAGTTCAAGTATCTCGGGGTCTTGTTCACGAGTGAGGGGAGGATGGAGCGGGAGATTGACAGGCGGATTGGTGCAGCATCAGCAGTAATGCGGACATTGTACCGGACTGTTGTCTTCGTTCCAACCCTCACCTATGGTCATGAGCTTTGGGTAGTGACCGAAAGGGTGAGATTGCGTATACAAGCGGCTGAAATGAGTTTCCTCCGTCGGGTGTCTGGGCTCAGCCTTAGAGATAGGGTGAGGACCTCGGAAATCCGGAAGGAGCTTGGAGTAGAGCCGCCGCTCCTTCGCATCGAAAGGAGCCAGTTGAGGTGGTTCGGGCATCTGATTAGGATGCCTCCTGGGCGCCTTCCTTTTGGAGGTTTTCTGGGCATGTCCAACTGGAGGAGAACCCAGGGTAGACCCAGAACTCGCTAGAGGGACCACATGTCCAGTGTGGCCTGGGAATGCCTTGGGATCCCCCAGGAGGAGCTGGAGGGCATTAGGGGAGAGGAACGCCTGGAGTGCCCTGCTTAGCTTGCTGTCACCGCAACCCAACCCCGGAGAAGCGGCTGACGATGAGATGGGGTGAGATCCATAACTAAGACGGATAATAATAGACCTCAGTGGAACCTGCAAAATACATTTGCTGCCACAACAGTTCAATCAAATGCCACAATATAACTGGGTTTACATTCTCAAGTTTCATATTATCAGCACAGTATACCGATAACTAAGCAGACGGTATAAGAGTGTCTGTGCGTCCTCGTGGCTTCCGTGTGTTTGCGTCTTCTCAAAATGTCCCTTTTTAACACCTGTTGAAATTGCCTCCCTGTGCCGTCAGTGTAAACAAGTGGGCTGCTGTTTCTGGGCGATATCGAAATCGGCGCCCTAACTCTGCAAGGAACAGACCCTGGCTTTGACTGCATGAAATCGTTTAAAACCCAGCACGGACACATCTGAGTTAAAGTGACCGCAGAGAGGTCAGTTTGACTCGGGGGGTGGGGGGTGAGATGGGTTGACCGGCCGACAACAAACATTTTCCCTTTTGCAAGCATATGAAAAGAGGCAAATGCCACATCTTCTTGGTACATTTCGTGTGGGTAAAGCCACCGAGCCTCGGCGGGTCACAGTAAATCAGGGTTCGGTGAAACAAAGCACAGATGACCAAGCATTTTGAAATGAAGGTGGAAGGCTTTGTCACTTCCCCGAAGCCCCAGAATATAATGTGTCCCGCATTCATCGATCGTTTAAACCACATACACAAAGCTAAGTGAACCCTCTACATGGGGATGCAGGTGTACCGGGGGGGGGGGGGTCACTTATTAGATTCATTGGAGACAACGGTCAGGACAATGACGTGTAACATTTCCTCCCAGGAACAAATAGGGTGTCGCTTTCACTGTCTCCTTGCATGGTATTTGCACAGTATGTCTTTGTCCCGTTGCTGTATGTCCAGTTGTGCTGGGACCAGTGTCACCGTGGCAGGCCGGGTGTGATGCGGGCATCGGTTCGGAGGCAGCCGGTATCAGGAGTGGCTTATCTGGACCACGGCAGACATGTGAGATGGACATGCTTGCCTATATGCTTGTGTGTCAGTAGGCAGGGCGAGAAGCACGGGGGACACCCTGCAAGGTAGATGTCGAGCTCTTGCTTCCAGCCGCTCCGAAGAGATTATCCGAGACTGTGTGCTGCCCCTGAAGAGGGACTTTGGCCTGTTCGAGTGCTGGGTTTCCAGTGTACTAGTTTGGCAGTAAATCTGGGCACGCGCAGGCTGCCGGTTCTCAGCGTGTCCCTCCTCCGGGGTGCCCGGGCCTCATCACAGCCGTATTCCCGAGCAAGCCCTGCACTCATTAAATGAAGTGATTCAGACTTTCAGAGGGGTATAAATTAGCGGGGGTGGGGTGGGGGTGACGCATGCCATTGTTTTCGCGTGTCAAATTCATCTTTCAGGGGTAACGTCCAAATCTAATTTATTCAAGTTAAAACTCACTGATCTAATTAGCCTTTGGGAATAGACCGGGTTTTAGGCTATGAATCGTTGGGTCTAACTGATGTTAGCAAACTCCACATGGCCTCGCTTTCTCGTATCTTGTGTTTTAATCTTGTGCTAGTCCCTGTATCTTATTTTACTTATTGGGCCTATTTTCTTGTTTTTGGGTAAAGTGAACCTAAAACACAGAATGAACCCCCTGTCCCACTTTAGCCCCGTTCAACCACACGGAATACGGCCGATCATACGCAAGTGCAGACCCTATACACTCAACAGTGCGACCACGTTGCCTATAAATGTTCCCCCCACATCTCGTTTGAGGCTCGTAAAAATAGCGGCTGAACGCTTCTTCTTTTTTTTTTGCAGATCGTTTCAAAAACTGTGAACATCTCTGTGCGGCACAGCACCTGTGCACCACCCACGGGCCACGTCTCATCATTCCACCCTGCTGTGGTTAAAAGTGCAAGCTGAGCCGCAGAGAGAGAGACTGCACGATGCTCAAGTGGTGTAATGGCGGTTGCTTGGCTCCAGTCATAGCACTATCTGAACCGCGGTAATGAAGACAGACCTAATTATCTCTGCTGATAGAGCGCCTCTCTGGACAAGACTCTAATTATGCCCCGACTGCCGCTGTCTTAACGCCCAGCGCCGCGTCTCGAGGGTCGTGCGGGGGCGTCCGCTGCTGGCTCACCACATACGCATACACATATTCCCATGCACACACGCACACAGGCATCCTTCCACGCACCCCCCCCCCCTCCCCTCCCAGGACCCTGCTCCCTTCGTTGCAGTGTTTATGTGGAGGCATCGTCCTCCAGTGTAGGGGATTATCTAACGTGGCAGTACAACGGTTCCTCCCTCTGACCAGTGGCGGTGCAGCCTCTCTCTCTCTCTCCTGTTTAATTTGGGGCTCATGGTCTCATGCAGGCCTTAAGGCGGTGTTTTCGTTTGTGTTTTGAGATTTCTTTCCCGGGGACGCCTGTCGAAATCCGTGTTTGCTTGGCAAGACAGCCCCGTGCAGCGCTCCGTCAGAAGTAAATGGCTTATGAAATAGATTACACGCGCGCGTGATTTCGCTCCCCGTGTGAAAGGGGGGGGGGGGACGGCAGAAAGCAAAGAGCATGGGGGACTGCCCCGCACTTTCACTCGGCCCATTTAGAATTAATGTGAAAATGGGGATTAAAAAAAAAGAAAGAAAGAATAATCATTCATATTCACCGGCTCTGTTTCACTATTAGGGGGCTGATAAATCACCGGCTAATTCAGACTTGGGTGCGAGGAAGGTTAGCCGCTCCTGCTGTGACCTTGTTTCTCATGTAATGGACTTCCGAGCGATGAGGGCTGGAGTGATAAGAGGGAAGTCTTTGGCTTAGAGAGAGAGAGAGAGAGAGAGAGAGAGAGAGGGGAATGTTATGTACACCAGTGATGAAATTTGCCATTAGCTCATTTAGGCCAGCAAAACTGCAGTTTCATGACACCCTGAGTAACGACTGAGGGAACGGACATCAATAACCGTGTCTATATATTACATTATTGAAAGAACAGCGCGGGAGGGCGCTTTTTTTCTCTCTCTCTTCTTTCTGAAGAAGAAGAAGAAGAAAACACAGCAAGACACAGAGCAGCAACTAAGGGAGCCAAATTCGCTACCTACGTTTTACATTGTAAGCATTCTGCAGTGTGCATGTATTTTCAGCATCAACAGGGGGGGGGGCATTAAAAAGCATCTATTTCATATCCTTGTACCAAAAAAAAATAAGTAAATAAGCCAGCCAGACCCAGAGCAGATTTGGCGGGATTATTCCCTCTAAATCTGCCAATGAATTATTTATGCCCATACATTTGGAGAGAAAAAAAATGTAGCGAGGAGACAGACAAACGACGAGCACAATTCACCGTGATTTGTGCGCTTTGAAAATGGAACGGCAAGAATGCGAAGCATAAATTACAAGAGAAGAAGAAGAAAAAGAAGAAGAAGAAGAAGAAAAAGAAGAAAAAGAAGAAGAACCTCCGCAAGGCCCGCGTTCCACCAGAGACCTACAGCACCGTAGCCTGAAAGAACGGCCGCGCAATCAGCCTTCCAAGGTCACCGGCGATGCTAATGGCCGCTCGAGAGGCCTTCCGTAGCAACGGCTTCTCAGAAGGAGAGAAGAGCGTGTTATTGACGCTTCCGGCACATTTCGGAAGAAGAGAAACGACTGCGTACGCTCGGTGCCCCCTGAAATGCGGCGGGCCCGGGTATCGCTCACAGTCTCTTGACACTCATGTCTTGAACATCGTGCGGCACTGACGGGCCGCTTACAGACTGATCCCTCACCCCGGCGAGGCGGTCTCGCATATTTACTGATGGTGACGGTCCAGTTTCCCTCGGCCCAGCGAGGGGGATGTGAATAAACCACAACGCACCTTCCCAAACAGCGAGCGTGATCTTTCCTGCTTATTCTGCCTATTTGCTTACCATTTGTTTTGCTGTTTATTTTGTCCGCTTCCTCGGGCGTCGATTCCTGGCCTGGTTATTGATCCGGAAGATGACGGCGCAGCGGGCAATCGGTCTCGTTCTGCACAACCCGAAGCAGATAGCATAAACCCATACACAAATACCAATTTGGAAATTGTTTACTAGTCACTGGGCTTCCTAAAATGGTAATCGCCAAGGGCGTAGGGTTGGTTTCGACGTCGGTAGGGGCACTTTGGAGTCGTTTGTTGGACAAAACAACGTGCACCCCCCACCCCCCCCCCCACCCTATCAAAGCTGTGGGAGGCAGAGCACTCACCATAACTCAGGATCCCACTCATCCCCTTAATCCCTTCTTCACAAGTCCCATCTGGTCTCAGGTACAGGTCCTCACCTGGAGACGAGCCGCTCTAAAAGGGGCTTTGTTCCCCCTGCCATTGAAGTTCTAAACTCGCTGATCCTCCAGACTCCCGTGTCAACGTCCTGTTGCCTCCCCGTCCTCTGTGCTTGTTGTGTGGTATGCACAGTATGTCAACATGTGTTTGCTGTATGTGGGGCTCTGCACAAAAGTTGAAAACAAATCTATTGTGTGTGTGTGTGTGTGTGTGTGTGACACCCAGCCACACACAAAGAAAGTGTGTAAATGTTACAGATCCACAATCTGCAAAAATGAAGGTGTACTTATGGTTATTCTGCACGTGCTGTTCCAGCCAGAACCGAATTTCAGCGGGTTTTACTGGGAGGTTCTGCCTCCGTCTGCCTTATGATATATTGTTTAGTTCTCCAGCTCAGGTTATCCTTTAATTAATTTTGTCTTTTTTAATTCCTTATCTTGTTCTTTCAACATCCTGGTTATTTAACCTCTGAGTCTGGTTTTGTATCTCGTTTAAGGTCTTTTTAAACCTTTATGTGAAGCGCCTTGAATGGTCTGTGTGTATGAAATGTGCGACTTCACGAAAAGCGATCCAATAGAAGTTCCCCTTCTCTTTTTGAGAGCGTTTCTCTGTAACGTTACAACAACACAGTTTGGTTGAATGTTGAAATGATGGCATGTCCGAGCAGCGACCGGCTACAAGTTAGCAAGCGACCGAGACCTGAGCTCTGAACCTCAAATTAGAATCGTTTAACGTGAATCTTTTAAACTACGACAGATACAAACCTCTTCTAACCCTAACCCTAACCCTTCCAACCCCAACCCTAACCCTTCTAACCCTAACCCTAACCCTAACCCTTCCAACCCCAACACTAACCCTAACCCTTATAACCCTAACCCTAACCCTTCCAACCCCAACCCTAAACCTAACCCTTCTAACCCTAACCCTAACCCTTCTAACCCCAAACTTAACCCTTCTAACCCTAACCCTAATCCTTCTAACCCTAACCTTTCTAACCCGAACCCTAACCCTTCCAACCCCAACCCTAACCCTTCTAACCCTAACCCTTCTAACCCTAAACGTAACCCTTCTAACCCTAACCCTAATCCTTCTAACCCTAACCCTAACCCTTCTAACCCTAACCCTTCCAACCCCAACCCTTCTAACCCTAACCCTTCTAACCCTAATCCTTCTAACCCTAACCCTTCTAACCCTAACCCTAACCCTTCTAACCCTAACCCTAATCCTTCTAACCCTAACCCTTCTAACCCTAACCCTAACCCTTCTAACCCTAACCCTTCTAACCCTAACCCTAATCCTTCTAACCCTAATCCTTCTAACCCTAACCCTTCTAACCCTAACCTTAACCCTTCTAACCCGAACCCTAACCCTTCCAACCCTAACCCTAACCCTTCTAACCCTAACCCTTCTAACCCTAACCTTAACCCTCTTCTAACTCCCCACTGTGCACTGTACAGAAGCTGCTGCCGCTGTGTCTGTGTTCCCTCAGCCCTGTTTCACTGACTTCACCTACACTTAGCTTAACCTAATCTACCTTAACCTGACTTAACCCGGCCTCTAGCTAACCCTAACCTAACAAACGCTTACCTTAAACTAACCTTAACCCGGCCTCAATCTAACAAACACTTACCTTAAACTAACCTTAACCCAGCCTCTACCCAAACACTTACCTTAAACTAAACTTAACCCAGCCTGTACCTAACCCTAACCCTAATAAACACTTACCTTAAACTAACCTTAACCCAGCATCTACCTAACCCTAACCTTAACAAACACTTACCTTAAACTAACCTTAACCCAGCCTCAACCTTAACTAACCTTAACCAAACACTTACCTTAAGCTAACCTTAACCCAACTTTTACCTTAAACTAACCTTAACCAAACACTTACCTTAAGCTAACCTTAACCCAGCCTCTACCTAACCCTAACCTTAACAAAAACTTACTTTAAATTAACCCTAACCCAGCCTCTACCTAACCCTAACCTTAACAAACATGTACCTTAAACTAACCTTAACCCAGTCGGTACCTAACCTTAACAAGCACTTACCTTAAGATAGCCTTACCCAGCCTCTACCTAACCTTAACAAACCCTTACCTTAACATAACCTTAACCCAGCCTCTACCTAACCTTAACAAACACTTACCTTAAACTAACATTAACCCAGCCTCTACCTTAAACTTAGCTTAACCAAACACTTACCTTAAGCTAACCTTAACCCCAACCTTTTTCTTAAACGAACCTTAACCAAACACTTAACTTAATCTAACCTTAACCCAACCTCTACCTTAACTAACCTTAACCAAACACTTACCTTAATCCAACCTTAACCCAGCCTCTACCTAACCATAACCTTGACAAACACTTACCTTAAGCTAATCTTAACTCAACATGTACCTTAACCACTTACCTTAAACTCACCTTAACCCAACATTTACCTTAAACTAACCTTAACCAAACACTTACCTTAAACTAACCTTAACCCAACATCTACCTTAAACTAACCTAACCAAACACTTACCTTAAGCTAACCTTAACCCAACCTCTACCCTAAACTATCCTTAACCAAACACTTACCTTAAACTAACCTTAACCCAACCTTTATCTTAAGCTAACATTAACAAACACTTACCTTAAACTAACCTTAACCCAGCCTCTACCTAACCCTAACCTTAACAAACACTTACCCTAAACTAACCTTAACTTAACCTCTACCTTAAACTAACATTAACCAAACACTTACCTTAAATTAACCTTAGCCCAACATCTACCTTAAACTCAACCTCTACCTTAAGCTAACCTTAACCAAACATTTACCTTAAACTAACCGTAACCCAACCTCTACCTTAAACTAACCTTAACCCAATGCTTACCTTCAACTAACCTTAACCCAACCTCTATCTTAAACTAACCTTAACCAAACACTTACCTTAAGATAACCTTAACCCAACCTTTACCTAAACTAACCTTAACCAAACGCTTACCTTCAACTAACCTTAACCCAACCTCTACCTTAAGCTAACCTTAACCCAAACGTTTCCCTTAAACTAACCTTAACTGATAGCTAACCTATTCGATAGCTAACCTACAGGGCTAAAGGGAACATGGGAAACCTGCGAACCTGCAACTGTGTATAGATCTACCATTGACGCTTGTGGAGTTAAAACGACAACAGTCATTTGAGGTTGCTAAAAATATTGGTAGGGGCAACTCAGTAGTCCCTTGGCATCCTTACTATCTCTACCCAAATCTACAGCTATGGTAATCCGTTTTTTAGGGTTTATTTCTAAAAGATAAATAATCAAAGGAACTGAACATAACACAGCTAACAGCTGTATTGCAGCTTTGGATTTCAACAGCCCGTTGAAAATATCACATTTAGCAGTAACCCATGTGTTCCCAGGAGAGAAGCAGGAGAGCACAACCCCCTTCAGTGAGTCTTCTGTGAGGATAAATGTGCTTTTGATTTATGTGGAACGTTGTTTCTCAGCTGGGAGGTCAAGACTCCGAGGTAGGTCATGACCTGCACTGGTAGAGCTACGGAAAAACAACGGTTAACAGATGACATTTGTGTGAGCCGATATCCTGTCCAGAATTCATGGGAAATGTAAAGAAATGTTCTGAAGAACACATTTGTCACGGTGGATGTTTCTGTCAGACGAAACCATGTCAAGACTTTTACTACGCCAGAGCCATAAATTTTGACCTTCGAGAGTGAATTGCGCCTTAAGTCATCCTGAACTGTTACCTCTCCAGTTTATGGAATATCTCTCTGTGATGATGAACCTCAACCTTGTGCCATGGAGAGTCACGTGGTAAGCACGTTTTCTTTCCAACCCAACTACACCGGCTGCTTTCACTCGTTGCCAACAGAGCGCGCCGGGGGGCCGAGAGCACACAGGTTTACTCCCTAGCCAATCACCGCGCCAGGTGCTCTCACTGATAAAAACTGAAAAAAAAACAACAAATCACAGACCGGTACAGACCCAGGCAGCCGGGTGTCATGAGTATGCAGGTTTTGCATCCGACCCGGCAATACCCCCAGGTGATATCAGTGATTAATCTGTGATTAGTATACTCTCGACCGCAGAGGGATCAGTGAAACCACCCGGTGTAGCGACAAACCGGATTAGGAAACCCGCACACGTCCGCCCCCCCCCCCCCCCCGTGATACGCGCATGCCTGTGTTTGTTGTAAAGCTTAACAGCGACCTCCTGCGATAAACACGCTGTGTGACGCGCACATCGCCTTTAAAGGGGGGGGGGGGAAGTAAAGTTGTTTAGAATAGGAAGTCGCAGGGGTTAAAATAGGCGTCGAATAGCGGCGAGCGACTGTTTGAGTGTACGTCACGTCATTTTTTTTGTTGTTCTCTTGTCGTCCAGACGCCTTACTGGAAAAATCCCCCCCCCCACCCCCGAGTCGCAGTAGGCTAGCCGTGCGCATGCGCAGAGGGGAGGAAACGGGACAAGGCGGAAGAGGTTTTCTGCGGCCAGTGATAAATAAGGAGAATACGGTTAGGGGTTTGCTCCCGGTTGTTCCTCCGCTACGGGTTTATAAAACACCGGACACTTACGAACGTGAGACACGGACCCATAGTCAGTGGCGACTGCGATGTTTGTAGCCGACTACCTGTTCGTGTAGCCAGACGGGTTCCTCCGCAACGCTGTGGTTTCCGGGGAAGATGCCCGCGCGCAGCGTCGTGTCCAATGGGATTCCTAACACCGACGTTAGGTATTCCCGGTTGGCCAGTGACGACGACGGCTACATCGATTTACAGGTAAAACGACGGCGGGGTGTAACGAGGCTCTCGTCCAAATAAAGGATCTCGCGGCTCGGGTCGTTTTCCCGAAACGAAAAGGAAGAAGAATGACGCGCAAACGTTAGCTTCGAAACGGCGCTGCTGTTAATGCGTCAGCCGCGACCATCACACGCTATGCCACGCACCGTAGTACTGTAGTTGTCTGTATCTGTACCCCCAGCCACACAGCAATGCAATATTTAACCCCCCTGTCCCGTACTCCTTGTTGTGTATAAGTCACAACAGTATGACTGTAGTCTAGGTCCAGTGTTTCTCAACCGGGGGTCCGCGGACCCCTAGTGGTCCGTGGTGTAATCGCAAGGGGTCCGTGAAAATAAAATATTGTGGTGACCCACATATATATATATATATATATATATATAACGAGAGACATTCACCTAAGAGGACGGTGTACCTTTAAGGGAAGAGGCGAGGGGTCAGATAATGCACTTCCGCTTCCGGTTAACAGTTCAGTGTTGTTGTCGAATGTATGACATGCAAAGTTGGAGCTAGTAAACTACCTCGACTACGTCTACTCTCACGTCTCCTGTCTCGTTTTCTAACTCCACAATATCTTTAAAAAAAAGATCCTATGACATTTATAGGAATAGGATTATTTTACTCAAATGTGACTGAGACCTTTATCTACCTAAACTATAAAGGGTAACAGGACTTTTTTCTCTAATTACATGTTTCACAAGTGTCATTTATTGTATTTTAATAAGAGATCTCGCTCCCGTTTGCATTGTTAAAAGTTACTGCATAAAAATTCTGTTTTGTTACATATATCTGAAAGTTACTGAATACATATTCTGTTTTGTTACATATATCTGAAAGTTACTGCATACATATTCTGTGTTGTTACATATATCTGAAAGTTACTGCATAAGAATTCTGTTGTGTTAACTATATCTAAGTTACAACTGAAAGCTCTTATTTTTGCCCCAAAGAGTGAATAAATGCTATAATGCAATTTAAAATGCAGTTTCTACTGTTTCTATCAAATTGCAACCCCCCTCCCCCAAGATCAGGTGGAGGGGTCCTCAGGGTAGATCAAAAATACGCAGGGGGTCCAGGACCCCAAAAAGGTTGAGAACCACTGGTCTAGGACACTGCAGCTTTAAGTTTTACCACAGCCGGTTTACGGCAGTAACGCAAGACATGGTTGATGCGCTACTGTACGTGTATATAACGTTTACTGTGGCAGCAATAAACACAGTTTGATTCAAAGTCGTGGTCCGAGTTTTGCTGGACACAACGCTCCTGTAACCCGTACATGTTTTGTCCCCCGTTTGTTTATAGTATTCCCTAATCCAGTTTAATTGTTTAACCCCTCTCACCCCAACCGTTTTGCTGTCGGTGTTTACTGTCCAGTGTTGATCCATGTAAGCCAAACCGTGACAAATCCCTTTTACGTGGAACAATACTCGGCTCCTAATTCTGATTCTAACTGGATCATTTTTGCAGGTTTAAGTGCAGGTTTTGCTTGACAGCATTTGCCTGTTGCAGTACTTGTCAGATCCCTTGTCAGTTCTTGCCTGTTGTTTAATTATAACCACTGTAATTAATTTTGCTCGAGACAGACAAGTTGCAATAACTAAAGACTTCTCTTACTCCACAGTTCAAAAGAAGCCCACCCAAAGTCCCATACAAGGCTATCGCACTAGCCACCTTCCTCTTCTTAATTGGCTCTCTGTTGATCATCATTGGTGCCCTTCTACTGGCCGGGTACTTTGGTGTCACAGTGAGTATAAGATGGCCCACCATAGTTTGCATGTACAAGACACATATTACAAAGAGTACCTCATGCATTCATGTCTTGGGGGGGGGGTGTTTGCATTTATCATGTTTATTTTATTTCTTTATCATGTTTTCTCTTTTTCAGCACTCTGACCGGACTGTGCCTGTTCTTATTATTGGAATCCTTGTCTTCCTTCCTGGATTCTATCACCTGCGTATAGCTTACTATGCATCTAAGGGCTACCGAGGTTACTCCTATGATGATATTCCAGACTTTGATGACTGAACCGGTCCCCAGCTTGCGACCATTTTGTTTTGTATTTTGATTGAGGCATATTATGTGTCCTCGTGGATTTAAGGCAGTGCTGTTAAAGAAATTTAAAAAGCCAAAATGTTTAGTGTACAGTTTATACCCTAGTGCATAAAGCTATTTATTTTGATTTGATGTTTTGATTTGAAGTAGAACTAGTGAATGCCAGTCTGAATTAGTGAATGTCAAATATAGAAGACATGTATGTTAGGGTTAATACTCCTTTCTGTGCCCCTGACCGAGGCATGGGAAGAAGAACTGGGGTTGGTCCCTGGGCGCTGCACAACGGCTGCCCACTGTTTGCGGTGTGTGTGTTGGGATGGGTTAAATGCAGATGATATTAAAGTACATCTTATCTTATCACATATCCTATATTTCAGATATTGTTTTTTGCATGATTTCATTCTTTTTTTAGCCTGGTAAATAAATAATGAAAATGTAATTTGACAATTTTGTTTCACTGTTTGAAAACAATGCAAAAGCCCACACTTCATTTACACACACTGAGACAGACATGTATCGTCACCTTCTTAAAACAATGGCCTAAGTCATATTTTCAAGTTTTTCAAAAAACGGAATAAACTGTAACAAATACAGAATATATGATATTTCTTAATCATTTCACACAAAAAAGGTCAATAGTCAATATATTGTCATAACCTTTTTGAGTGAAATGATTAAGAATTATATATTCTATATGTGTTTCAGTTTATTCTATTTTTGAAAAACTTTAAATATATGACTTAGGCCATTATTTTAAGAAGGTGACGATATGTATGTGTATATATAATCCAGCAAGACTGTCACAGTACCATTTCCGTGCATCCTTTTAGTGCCACAAAAATCCACAATTCCTAATCCCTACAATCTGTAGGAATGACTGACTGAAAAACAGCATCCTCACAGTCTCCCTGCTTGCCACAGGGTGCAGCATTTAATCGTGTGCTGCATTATAGGCTGACGTACACTGCACAGTAAGCTTGTCTCGTCTCCCTGGGTGTCCATCTTACTTTCCAGAGGCGTTATCTCTCGGAAGACTTCAACTAATTAATGCCAATCCTTTGGTGTCCATATGGTGTACTTGGCCTTTGAGAGGAAATTTTGTCAAAGGTCGGAGTCACGCAGTTAGTTAAAAATTCACACTGTATTAACCAATGTAATGCAGCCACCGAGGTTCAAAAATCGATGCCAGCTGCATTTCCATCCCAATGTGCGGCAGCTACTGACCGTGTTAAACATTAACGTATGATATTGTGCTGATTGGGAGAGAGCGCTATAAAATAATGCAATTTGATTGATTGATTGATGGATTTTATTCCCATGCGGTGCTAACCACGTGAGGTCAGAATGATCAACCTTCAGTTGATAGGGATATGTCCCATGGATTATCGTTATACGAGACAAAAAATACATATATAAAATGAACGGACTGGTTATAACCCTGTTAGGAAATACTCCTTTCTGGTGGAAAAACGAGAGGATTTGTTGACAACTGGCCCATTATGGATCAGTTGGACGTTCTCACGAGCCAAACATGTTATTTTTCCCTAGTCCTCTACCGCCATCTGCTGGTGGTACGTGGTACGTCCATTAGCTATAGACTATACCGCCGTATGGCGGGAATTCAATGGGCTACAAAAGGGTAAACAAAGAAGTACAGATCCCATGTGTGGCGTATAAGGGAGGGCGGCCCTATAATCTTAGTTTTAACGCTCGTCGCGTAGCCGGAATGCAATCACAGCGGTTACATATTTCTAAACGAGAATTCCCCCCCTGGATCTTGAGCCCAACAACACAAAAAAAAAAAATTTTGGGGGGGGGGGGGGAGTTTGTCTGTCCACCTAATAAAAGGGCCCATAGCGGAGAGGGTGCTGTGCTCAGGTGTCCTATTTTCTTGCTCTCTCTGGTTTCCGCCGCGGCCGAAGTTCCCACGTCAAGACGCTTTTGTTTGAGGCGCTCAAGCTGCGCCTGTGTGTGTGTAGGGGGGGGCAGGAGGGGGGGGCAGGAGGGGGGGGGGCAGCAGGGGCAGCTAGGGGGAGGAGTGAGGAGACGTAGTAATATCACCAGCGGGGGCAATAGAAACGTGTTGCGAACTCCCCTCCTCGTCAAACGCGTGCCGGACCGGCCCGGGATATCTGGCGGAGCGGAACCCGCCTGGTCGCCCGGTTCGAGGGGGGAAGCCGCCGCTTCGAGCGACTCGGGACGGAAGAGGTGCGCGGACGTGACCGTGGGGTTGCGTGGGGACTTTAAACGGACTTCGGCGGGGGCTGGCTCTCGGACTTGGTGAAGCAACGCGTTATAACGCGTTTTTACTGGAACTGAAAAGTACTGGCCCGCTATAGCCCGCTATAGCCCCGCTATAGCCCCGCATTATATTCTAACCAAGTCTGACACCCGCCGCCCGGACTTCAGGGGGAGTTGTGCGGGTTTGGTTCCGCCGAGACGGGAGAGTTGAAGGGAAAATGTGAACACCTGCGCCCTGGGAGACTTTTTTGGGGGGTTTTTTTTTGTGCGCAATACTTTTCCCCCCCGGGGGGGAGGAGAGGGGGGGGGAGATTCCCGAGGGACTGGATTTGATCCACGCGTCGGACGACCCGAGAGGCACCGCCAATGGATTGAGAAACTCTGCCTCCAACTTCAGCTGAAGAAGAAGTGCCTCAAGCAAGGTAAGGAGCCGAGCAAGAGCACAAGAAGTGAAGGCATAGCTGTTGCGGGCCCAGCACCAGTACACCGCAACCTGGTTTTCCCCGGACTTGCTTGTAGGTTACAATACTAGGCAGCTGCTTCTCGGCATCTGTCTTTAGTGAAGTGTTGCAGTCGTGGTCCAGCTATCTGCGGTGGATCCAGAGGAGACCGTCACCAGCAGCTTTGTTTGGTTTATCGCAGGCTCGTGCGACCTCAGTCCCGGACCAGACTCTGTCCACGCGTTCCTTGGCTGCACTGAAGACGCTTAACGACCGACTAGATAAACGTGTCCCATTGTAATTGAGGGATGTGAAAGCCTAACGAAAACAACGACCAAGCCCAATAGTGTTCCCAGGGAGGAGTCATGTGGTTCTCCCAAGCCCCCTTCTCCGTCCGCGCGCCTCAGACAAAAGATGCACCTGTTTTGCTCCAGGTCCGGGTAGTAGTGACAGGCAAGACTTCCTTTCGCTGCAGGGCTTTCAGAAATTATGACGCTTGTCGGTTCGGGTTCGGGTTTCCCGAGTAGGTGACGCGCTTTCTCTTTGTACACCGTGCGCCGGACTCAACAGAACCAAAAGCCGAGTTCGTTTGCATGGCAGCTATCCGGGTCGGTACATCTGGGTTGCGTCCTTTGCACGTGCATTGTCTATGCTGTCACATAGCGTTTCCTTTGTTTTGCTCTTCAAAACTAATAAGGGTGTATATATATATATATATATATATATATATATATATATATATATATATATATATATATATATATATATATATGTGTGTGTGTGTGTGTGTGTGTATGTGTATATATATGTATATATATGTGTATATATATGTATATATGTGTGTATATATGTGTATATATATATGTGTGTATATATATATAGATATATATATGTATATTTATGTATATATATGTATAATGACACGGTTCAAGTTGATGGTCTCATGAGTGCAGCTTGGGTGGAGAATGAATGCCACACCATAAATCTCATTTTCAATAACAATGCACTGAATGTACTGAAAGGGGTGTGACACTTGCTCTGTGGCATAAAACAATAATGCAGTCCTATACAGACGGCTCACTCCTTGGGTGGCCTATGATTTGAAATGAAGACTTTTTTTTCTTTTTGCTGACGAGTCAGTTTTTTAAACATCACAAAATAAAATCCCAAGCCCACCGAGAGCAATGTGATGTTCACACACCACTCGGCATTCTCTCTCTAGAGCTCTGCAATTGATTTTTTGCAGCTTGATTAAATCGGCGTAGCATAACAGTGACGACTATTAAGATTGGTATAAAATACATGGTCGCCAACATCCCACCGCCCTACCACATGATATGGTCAAAATAGTGAAAGAACAACAAGAGATCATCTCCTCTCGGTGACAGTATCCTTCGCTGACTTTGATTTGTTGGGGCTTTGGGGACTTTGTGTTTTGTTTTTGTTTTTTTTATCTTAGAAGATAAGGTCAATGCTATTCACCTCCGTCACATTAATCCTGGCCGTGAAGGTCCTTCAGCTTTATAATGTCGGTAGAAAACATCACCGCAAATGGTTTTTCACCGTCTGTCAGCATCCTGATATATGGCCATTTAGACGGACCTGGAATATCAACAGTATCTATTGCAGCTCAAACCACCACAGTTGTGTTTAGCCCAAAGGCTGAAGGTAATTACTGGGAATTGCTGTTGGTAGCGATTAGGATGGAGGTTATAGTTCTCTAAAAGACGGCCCTTATAATAACTTCAGAGCTTGCCAGCAAATGTACCTTTTACACCATTACAGAACATCCAGAGCACCAACAACTTGTCTTGGGAGACTGAATTGGAAGGACTGAATTGCAAATGCTTACATGGAAAGGAAACAAACAAACAAAAATACTATATATATATACATGGAAATTATATTTGAATTGTCTGTTAGGGAATTTTGACTGTTCCCGCTTGCTGTGCTAGCTTTCACCAAGTCAATACTGATAAATGATGCTTAATTGGAAATGAAAGGGGAGCATTTATATTTAATGAAAGTAGGACTGCGGCCTTGCAGCAGTGGCATGTACCAGTAAAAGACATGGCTGTATTTTTAAGGCTTCTCGTGCTGGCTTGTCTCGATTTCTAAACCATAATAATAGCTGGCCTATTGATGAGGAGACGAGATCCATGCCGCTCACCTTTTAGTTTTCTGTGGATAACTCGAGGCCCTTAAGAGAGCTGCTTGGGCGTATGTTTGTCTTCAAGCTTTGACCAACACCAATTATCTGCCCCCAGCATCAGACTCAGGCCCTGGAGTTACCTACCCACGCTTTGAGACCCTCGGTTTACCAGTTTACCTCAGTGCAACATCTTGTAAGTAGCTTTATCTCCCATGGGAATGACTTATCGCCGAAGAGGTTAGGGTAGGACAAACCACTGTATAGGCTGTGCATCTTACAAGAGCCTGCCCGGTAATCAGACACGCGCCTGAAGACTTTCCCGACATGACTCGACTCTTCCGGGGCCTGTTGCAAAGGCTGTGTCCGAATCAGCCCTTGAAAAGAAACGTGGCGTAGGAAGTCCCTCCGCTCTCGTGCTAAATTTGCAGAGTTTACCCGATATCCGATATCTGCGATGCTACACTGCGGCACACATTCGGCGCTGTCCCAGATTTTACTTGTGAATGAGCAACAGAAGGTACATCCATTGCATGCTAGTCAATAATGTGATACCCTGTAGCGCCATTTGTAAGGTTATCAGCAATCGGCGCATCAGTCCATGTAGGCTGCCGCTGTTTAACATGGGGTTATCAACTGTCTAACCGTATGGCCTGTTCATTTCCTATCGTGCCATCAAAGGTCAATAGAAATGCCAAATTAGGGTGGAACGCCAGCTCTCTTTCAAAAGAAAAAAAAAATCTATAAATTGATTACTTTGCGGTCCAGGCTGGTTGAACCAGTCAGATTTGGTTTGGTGGCCCATATCCTATTCCTCTGTTACTGACTATGTTCCACATACAACGGGGTGAATTGATGTCTTTGTTTTGGTTGTGTGACAGCTGTGCCTCTGTTTCTTAAGAGTCTTCCTGCACCTGTGATGGTCTCTGCATGAGTGACATTCTCCTTGTTCCTTGGTCAAGCTGTTTTGCACAGAGGCTATGGCATTTGTCAGGATTACCAAGGATTACTAAGAAAGAAATGCTGCTTCTTATCAGGCCTACCTGTGTCACCAACATCACTGGTGGCACCGCCCAGGTACCGAGGGCTGTCACACTCCCACATGCTCTGACAAGCATAAAATCAGGCTTTTGTGTGTTATATGCTAAGTCTGTGCACTAATGCGGCAAAGCTAGTCTCTATTACCTGAGCTTAACCACCCTATTTCAGGTCTACCTACTGTGGGAATGTGGCAAATTAGTTTCAGAACAGAGACCTCGCTACTCCCACGGACTCGTGTACAGTGTAATACGACAAAGCGTGCATCCAAATTCCTTGCAGTATTCACTTAATGCGTGTTTCTATTATATTTCAAGGCTTCTCTGCAGTTTCTGACATTGTAATGTGTAATATATGAAGGGGCCAGCTTTACCAGTGTTTAAAGGTGTTTAAGAGTGACTTAGGGTCAGCTTTCTCCTTGGACTGAACACATGCACATGCACACTAAAAGGTGGAAAAAATATTGCCATGTTTGTGTTGCTCTGAAAAACACGTTGTAGCTGACTTTTGAACACGAAAACAACAACATCATAGTCGCTGCCCAGTATACCAAACGCAGGTGTCTTTTGGAGACACCGATGAAGACTGAAGACTGATGATGGCTCGTGTTTAAACTGTCAGGGGTCAAGGTAAAGTGTCTTAACAGTTGCAGCCAACTCTTATTTCGGCATCCGACTCCGCTGTGTTACTGTACCGTCTGTCCTCCTGAGTAAAATCTGGAAAACATGTCCTGTCAGCTTTACAGGGGGAAGTCTGTCCATGTTATCTATAATTCTACCAACATATACTACAGGCAACCCATCAGGCAGCATAATCTGGAGTGATTGCTTGCACGATTTACAAGTGATCCATGTGGCGTTCAAGACAGAATTGTGTTGGTGAAATTAGTACGCCTTTGACGACCACCATGTGTAGGGGGTGTTGGGTTGGTAGTTTCTCATCGTTATTCAAATAGACGGGGGTGATTCCGGTGAGTTGCCTCCACTGCCAGAACCGCCGAACCCACTATAGCAGTGTTTCTCAATCCAGTCCTCAAGGAACCCCTATCCTGCATATTTTCTTTGCAACCCTGAATAGGTACCTGTTTGTAGTTATTCAACCAATCAGCAATGAATTTTGTCAGATGTTGCACACCTTGTATAATTAAGTGCTGTGAGATGATTGGTTGAGTAAGTACAAGCGGGGCTACCTGTGCAGGGTTACAATGAAAATCTGCAGGATAGGGGTTCCTTGAGGACTGGGTTGAGAAACACTGCACTATAGGAAAGGCCACATGACAGAATGCCCTTGATCTGTCTCACCAATTTGATTTTTAATTCAATTACTCGGTTAACACTCGGCGGCAGCAGGGCAGGATTAGACCGGGTGTTACAAGTGTACCATCCAGAAGGCTAAGTCATGCCCACATCGAAAGCAATTTGTGTCAATCAGATCCAGTAAGCGAGAGGTGTCCCTGCGCAGCCTACCGAGCGAGACGTCCCGCGCCCAAGCGGAAACTCGGCACGTTGTTTCGAAGCGTTTGCCTGCGCTCTTGTGTTCTTGAACGCGCTCTGTATGTAAAGAGAATGTGTTAAGGTTGCCCACGTCCAAGTTGGAGTTTTTTAAAGCATTTTGTGCAGTTGTTTTTGAAAGGAGATGGGTATAAAAAAAAAACCTCGTTGGTCTCTCCTCCCATTTGAAACATGCAGCCGATATCTAAATATGTCTAACCACTTTAATGTTGACAGTTTAACCGTCATACTTTCCCCACTCATTATTTAATGATATACGGTGGAAGAAAGCATGGACAGGTTGTGATAAATACTGTAACAAGTTTATGGAAGTGTCTTTCAAGATATTGCATTGAATTTATCCGGTAAAGCTTGCGTTAGAAAGATTCAGTCTAGATATTGATTATAATGTAGTCTTGTATCACCCGGACCAAGGGGATTGGTACTGCGTTCCACTGCCAGATTGCTCCGGAATCGCATCCGAAACGACGTGCAAAAGTTCAGCCGAGGTGATTTCTGTTGTACTGCGTGGCGGAGTGTATTGATTTTGGTATGTGTGACTTGGCCAAGGCTATTACATTATATCTGCTTTCCCTCAGATTCCTCTTGAGGGAGTATCCGTTTAAACCCCTCGCACCGTACATGGACATGCACTCCCTTTTGGGGGAAACAAAAAAAAAACCGAGATCTTATTCAAACATACTTTCTTTAAAAATAAAACCCTTCACCCCCCCCCCTTGTTTGAACCATGGCGTTGAGAGAGAACCTTCTGGGTCTGAACCGTGAACGTGTTTTTTCCTGAAGGAAATGGATGGATGGATGCAGGGGCGATTCTAGGATCAGAGCTTTAGGGGTGCTGAGCACCTAGAGTGCTGGCCGGCCAGGCAAGATAAATTTGGGGGGGGGGGGTCAAACCATTTTCGAAGCATGGGGGGGGGGTGCTGCATTTTTGTTGTTAAAATATTACGTTTAAACCATATACTGGATATGGTTTTGACATTTCTGCAGCTTATTAAACATGGACATACAGCAAAAAATAAAAAAAATCTCTTCAATTTTAGGGGTGCTGCAGCACCCCCAAAAATGGGCTAGAAACGCCTATGGATGGATGGATCTCAGCTTTGTTCAACTCGCCCGTGCTCCGTGTATAGTCTTGGGCTTTTTTGTGTGAGGTCTAGTCTGTTAACATGTCAATTAAAGAGCTTCTCGTCTCGTTCCGCCGCCAAAGCAAAAATAACCGGGTCTGTCTGCAGTCTACTCCCGCACCTGCAGACGAATCCCAGTCCGGGCTTCCTCCGTAATGAGTGTAATCTTGTCTGGTCACACCCCTGTGTACGCCTTCCGCGCACATACTTTAGTGTTGAAACACAGCAATGCGGCGTTAACAGCAGCTCAGAGCTTTTGTATGGCCTCGAGGTCGGTGAAAAGTAGAAAGGGGCACGCGCCCAGATTGAACACAGAGGACAGGGTTTCCACATTGCTCCTCGGAATGTTGTGTGGTTGGATGCCCGTGAGGACCACAGCCCAGATGACGCTGAGCTGGGCCGTTATTATGATTATTATTTGTCCCTTTTTCTCCCCAGTTGTACTTGGCCAATTACCCCACTCCTCTCGAGCCGTCCCGGTCGCTGCTCCACCCCCCTCTTGCCGATCCGGGGAGGGCTGCGGACTACCACACGCCTCCTCCCATACATGCGGAGTCGCCAGCCGCTTCTTTTCACCTGACCGTGAGGAGTTTCTCCAGGCAGAGGTAGCGCGTGCAACCGACCAGAGGAGGCGCTAGTGCAGCGGCCAGGACACATACCCGCATATCCGGCTTCCCACCCGCAGACACGGCCAATTGTGCCCGCAGGGACGCCCGACCAAGCCGGAGGTAGCACGGGGGATTCGAACCGGCGATCCCCGTGTTGGTAGGCAGCGGAATAGACCGCCACGCCACCCGGATGCCCCTGCGGTTATTATTTTGAGCATCATTTCTTTCTTTTCTTCTACTCACAGAGTAAAGAGCATAGCTACTACACTGGCAGTATGCACAGCGTGCACCCACCCCCCCCTCCCCCCCAACTATACTGGGCCTGTTTATTCCAGCCCTCTTCCTATGCTGTACGGTTCGCCCGCATTATCATTT
Organism: Lampris incognitus; assembly: GCF_029633865.1. Lineage (NCBI taxonomy): Eukaryota > Metazoa > Chordata > Actinopteri > Lampriformes > Lampridae > Lampris > Lampris incognitus. The sequence continues at coordinate 143,510,510 of NC_079211.1, forward strand.
TTGCACTCAGTTCATTTGGTCACTTCACCGACTGCAGTTAGGTGCAGTATTTGGCAATCAACGGTAATAACAGTCCGGCAGGCTGCTCGCCGGTCAAGCGCAGGGGGATAAATTTCTCCCTTCGCCGGCCTCTCCGGACAGGGCGATTTACTCAAGTGCACCAGCATCACCACTACCGGGGGACTAATTTGTCGGTCACGTGGCCGAGATCACACGAGCCGCGCTTCCAGAACGCATCTTCG
>NC_079211.1:143515689-143518189 GCF_029633865.1 Lampris incognitus
GCAGTTATCGCCGTTGGGTTATTTCGTGATGTCTTTACGTCACTCCCTCCCCAACAGTAAACGCTCTCTCAGGAGGAAGGTTAACCTTGGTTACGGAGGGCACATTCTTCATGATGCCCCCCCTCCCCCCCCAAAAAAATGAAGGACTATGACTTGGGTTGCAGCCTAGTAGGAAATATTTAACCGTCCCACCTTCAGTGTACACGTAGCTCACGTGCAGTCCTGAAACTCACACCGCTTCACATTGTTTAACGTTTTCAAACCTCCCAAATGTCTTGTTCCGGGATGGAGCGAGACGACGAGGGCGACGAGGGCGACGGCCGAAGACGCCGCGGCCTTCTTGCGGTGCCTGGCTAAACTGCTGTTGCAGGGGAACCGGCATGCACTTGCTTGTAAAGGGGTTAGCGGAGCCGGACGGAGCAAGAGGGACGGAGTTAAACGTAATCTATCACACGACAAAGAGCTATTCATAAGAGGGTTAAACTGATTAGGGAGACAGGAGGATTGAAGAGAGAAATTGGGGGGGGGAGGGAGGGGGGAACTGTCAAGAGCAGGGGGCCAGCCCCAGACTTATGATTGTATTCAAATCAAAACACATCCCACAATGCACCTCTGCCCGGCTCTCTTGTGCACATAGGGATGGACAAAGAAAAACAAGGCCGAGGCCTCTCCAAACAGAATAATCTGGTCTTCCTCCATACTTCCTGCTGTTATTGTATCATATGAAATTTGGTATATCCAGCGCATTACCATACGACAATAAAGCAGCAGTGGGAACGACCTCGGCAGAAATCACACACACCCCCTTTCATTTCCTTCAGACAACGGAGCCTGCTCCCACAGATTTATCTGTGAGAGGCTGCAGAACCCAAAAAACACCAGATACACTTGGAAGAGAGAGAAAAAACCCCCACCCTTACAGAACTACATCATTACTCCATACCGTGCAAGTGTTGCCGAGCCGTCTTGACGGCGGCGACGCTTCGAAGGCCGGGTGATTTCTCACCTGCCACCCACCGCGAGACAACCCGACTCTCGCTAATATGAAGAGGGTGAGTGTCTGTGAGGGGCACACAGCGCCGGAGGATTAGCCTTTTTTTTTTTTTTTCCTTTCCCCCCTTTTCTCCCCTCGGCTGCGCTGCACCCGAACCCGCCGGTGCAGCGGTCTCATTTTAAGGTAGACTGGAGCTGTCATGCGATAGCTGCTGGTGGAAAAACATAGCGGTTAAAGAGATACGAGAGAGGAGCGGCGGCTATTGTTTCCGCCTCCTCCCCCCCCCACCCCCGTAGGGTCTGGCGGGGGGCTCTCGGAGAGGGTACTCGTGGACATTGTGCTAATATAGACCAAGAGGGCGCGATGAATGCGTCTACTGGAGGGTTACGTCTCTCCGGGGGTCGCAAAGGTCGTCCTCCTCATCCGTTGTGGCTGCTGTATTATGGATGCGGATGCTCCGAGCAACCTCCCCGTAACCTCTCCTGGAACGAGACCGGGGATAGTTTTTACCGATCACGGTCAATTTAACTTTTAAAAAAAATTTAAAAAAAATTTTTTTTGTTAAACGTCCACGGTCAATTGGACAATCCGTCGTGTTTGTGCAAAGCGAGGTATTTTTCAATCAGCGGAGATATTTGAGCGGTTTTGTAAGTGCAGATGTTGCGTTGGCCGCTCTGCACGACAGCAGGCCGGGGGGGGGGGGGGCGTCGAGAGGGTCTTCCTTTCTGAGCCTCCTCGCCGCAGAGCACCTTTAACGTTCGTCCTTGGATTGCCAAGCCTTTTGTATCTCCGCAGATTCAAATGACAAGGTGCTCCCTTTCTCCCCTTTTCATTCACTCGTGTCTCTCAATCACCCCCGCCCACCATTCTGCCTCCCGCGCCGTGGTTGCACCGCGAGCTATTTGTCCATTATTTAAATCTAAACATGTTTTCCCCACTTTGTGATTTTTCAAATCTCTGGCGGCGCAAATCCACCCGCCCCCCCCACCCCTGCGTGAAGTGACTCCCCCCCCCACACACACACACACACCCACGTTTGGCCCCCGTCGTGTTTCTACAGCAACTGAATTCAAATCTAAACTCCCAGCCCGGGGGGTTCTCGCTGTCCCGTCGCTATGGTAACCTGAGAGAATGGGGGGTGGGGGGTGGGGGAGGGTGTCTCGTTGCAGTGATGGACAGGAGAGGAGAGGAGCGGAGGGAAAGGGTTAAAGTGTTGGGTGGCGAAACAAGAATTCCCCTGTGTGGAGCCGGGGGGGGGGGGTAGGGGCACTACTAAAATTTTGAAAATCAACACGTATACACACACACACACAACGCCCACGTGCGTTTGAACCCACAAGGGTCCGCTCAGGTAGCCCCGGTTTAACGCTTCCTTGCCGGAAAACCTTCCGCGAATTATTCCGAGAGGCACAGTCGGTCGTAATGAGCTTAAAATATCCCACAACTTTCAGCCACATGGGGATTAGTTGCATGAAAGGAAAGAGGGTGGGTGGGTGGGTGGGGGGG
>NC_079211.1:143520689-143596448 GCF_029633865.1 Lampris incognitus
CCTGTGTCCTCTTCATTGTAAGCTGTCTGCCCACATGTGCTGACTCTGCCTGTCTGACTGTGTGTGTTTGTGTGCGTGTGCGTGTGTGTGTGTGTGTGGTGTGGTGTGTTCTGACCCCTACCCTCTCCTCCACCAGGCCGCGTCTCCCTGACCCGGGGGGCCTCTCTGCTCGTGGACCGGCTGACCCCGGAGGACGAAGGCTGGTTTGAGTGCCGCATCCTGCTCCTGGACAGCAAAACGGACGAGTTCCGCAACGGCACGTGGACCTTCCTCTCCATCACAGGTGCAGCGCCGTAGGGTTTTTGGGACTCGGGCGGGGGCGGCTTTTCTTTTTTACGGCTCATCTCTGGCACCGTCCGTGCGCCTGAGGAGTCTCAGCGTGTGTCTGGGATTCGGAAGGCCCTGCCATGCTGCACTTTCTGGGCCAACAGTGTAAGCAAGGGCCGCTGCACAGCGTTGCCCGCTTTATCCGGTGGAGACATCTTGTTTGCCCGCTGTGAGATGATGTCACCGCCACGAGTCTGTTATAACCGCAGTAGAAAGCCAAGGCGTGGACGGCACATGTGACCTCGCTTGCGAAAGCTAAAGAATTTATCACGTTCTTAGATTTTAATCTGCGAACCCTTCGGTCTGCCCCCACATCTCTATTCTTATTTATACCTGCTTTTATTAGCCGCTCTCCCCGTCTCTCTCTCTCTCTCTCTCCGTCTCTCTCTCTCTCTCCCCGTCTCTCTCTCTCTCTCACTTATTCTTGCACTTTCATACACACACACACACACACACACACACACACACAGACACACACACACACACAGACTTACATGCATTCCAACACAGCATTCATTGTCCAGATTATTCTGCGGTGGGAAGTTTTGCCAGAAATGGAGATGTTGTGCTTCCATACCAAGGTGAAAGAATAGGTGTATTGAATTACATTACAGATGAATGCCGGGCACCTTCTTTTTTCTTTTTTTTACATAGTAGTATTACATCAGTGACCCTATGATGGCCTGGCGGCCTGTCCAGGGTGTCTCCCCGCCTGCCGCCCAATGACTGCTGGGATAGGCTCCGGCATTCCCGCGACCCTGAGAGCAGGATAAGCGGTTTGGATAATGGATGGATGGATGGGATTACATTAGCGCCGGTATTGTGTGTCATTTAAATATATGTTACCCCTAGAATACGCTTGGCTGTTCTTCTTCGGCAGTCCATCGAAACGATGATGAATGTGATGCAGCTTAAGCTCGGCAAGCACACCCGGGGGCCATCAGGCCCGCATTAGAGCCACAGTATCGTCCACATAGAATAGATGGCTATGGAGATTTCTAGAAATAGACTATTACTTGTGTTACCTGGTGGATGCTTTTAGCCAAAGCGCCAAGTGTCGGCCTATTAAAATGGACTGGCGAACCTCTCAAGCCGTCACTCACCACGCCATGTTCTGTCAGTTAAGATCTAGGTCTACGGTCATGTACACGATGTGAACCGATGCGGTGACTGAACTTGGACCTTCTACCACGTCAGGCCAGGGTCAAGAGACAAGTTCAGACTTCCGCTTGCGTCCACCGATCTTACCGAGTCCAGTTTGAATTCGAGAAACTGAGACGAGTGCTTCTTCTGCGCCTTCCCCTGTTCTAGCGCCGCCTGTGTTTATTAAGACGCCGCCGACCTTCGTGGAGGCCCTTCTTGGAGACTCGCTGACTCTCAGCTGCGGAGCCCACGGAAACCCTCGACCAACTGTTGTCTGGCATAAAGACGACAACGCAATTGAGAAACATGAAAAAATAAAGGTATGGGAACTAAACGGATGGCATCTGTGCTTCCCCGTCCGTACTGTTTTTAATCTGGTTGTCATCGTGTTCCCTGGATGTTAAGTTACGACGTGACCGCTTTCTATATTTGCCACGTACTTCCCCTGACCCCGGATTGTATCCAACCCCTTTTCCCTCCCTTCCCCACCATTCCCTACTACTTTATCATCAACCCTCTCCTCTCTTTCAGGTACTGAATGGTACCTTGTCTTTGGCCACCGTCACGAGAGATATATCTGGAGTCTACAAATGTCAGGTGTCCAACTCAGAGGGGAACCTGACCCATTATACGCAACTGCAGGTCAAAGGTCAGTCTCGAGCTCTCCGCTAACGGTCCGGTAAAGGCGACATCTGTGCTTAGCTCAGCGGAAGTTTTCTGAGGTTAACCAGTGTTGCGGTGGGAAAGGCTCCCCTGGAAAACGAGGTCTGTCCAGGCAGATTAAATGTCACGGTCTTCTCATCACATGCCCTGCTTAGCTGTTGGAAAGCCCTTGTGCCACTACAAACTGTGCCGACAGTCTGACGAGCAGCTTCAGATAGTCTGTATCGCCACCTAGAGTCAGTTCTGTGTCAATGCCACGAGTGTGTTGGGCCCTGCCAACGCTTGGCGCTGCTCTCTTCAATAATGCTCAGCGTGGCTGACTGTCACTGACATACATTCATATGACTGAGCTGTACCTTAGGTCTCACTTTCTTTCCCACTATAATGATAATAATAATAATAAATTAAACTTATATAGCGCTTTTCTAACACTCAAAGTGGCTTTACAATAAACGGTGGTGAAACAAGACAACAGATACACATAACACAGACCAGTGTTTCTCAACCCAGTCCTCAAGGACCCCCTATCCTGCATATTTTCTTTGCAACCCTGAATAGGTACCTGTTTGTAGTTATTCAACCAATCAGCAATGAATTTTGTCAGATGTTGCACACCTTGCATAATTAAGTGCTGTGAGATGATTGGTTGAGTAAGTACAAGCGGGGCTACCTATGCAGGGTTACAATGAAAATCTGCAGGATAGGGGGTCCTGGAGGACTGGGTTGAGAAACACTGACACAGACATACAGGGGTGGATGGGAAGGGGGGGCTACGAGAGGGAGAAGCGGCAGCCACACACGGCGCCAGCAGTGCTCTCTGACTTAGACAGATACAAAAGGGCAAGAAAACAAACGTCATAAATCACATAAATCACAGATGAAAGCAAGTCTGAAGAGGTGAGCCCTGATTAATGACTTGAATGCGGGCAGATCGCAGCAGTGTCTGATGAGCTCGGGGAGGGAGTTCCAAGAGGAGGGGGCAGCGGGTCGAGTGCTCGGTCCTTAGTCTGCCTTAGATTAGGGGTGGATAAGAGGGCGGGCGGGGGGGGGGGGGGGCACAAAAAGGCAGTGGAGAAGAAGTGTGATTTGAGATGGGATTGGAAAAGTAGGAGGGATTCTGAGCCTCCAATGATTTGGGGGAGTGAGTTCCAGAGCCTGGAAGATGCCCTGGAGAAGGCCCGGTCACCAAAGCCGCGGAGGTTGGACCTGGGGGTAGAGAGGAGGGAGGCTGAGGTGGATCTGAGGGACCAAGAGGGTTGGTAGGGGGAGAGGAGGTTGGTGACGTATGGGGGAGCCAGTTGGCGAAGGGCTTTATAAGTAACAACCAGGATTTTGTAATTGATCCGGTGGGAGATGGGTAGCCAGTGGGGTCTTTTAGCACTGGGGTGATGTGGTGCCAGGATTTGGTGAAAGTTAAAAGACTATGCTCAACAGGTCCTCCAATCATCATCATATCTCCAGAGGACACCACCCTCAACATGTCTCAGGATGCTGTGTTGCAGTGCCAAGCTGACTCCTACCCCTCCAACCTCACCTATGAGTGGCTGAAACAAGGACAGAATGTCTATCATATTGAGTGAGTAAAGGTCTTCATAGTCGCTGAGACACCAAGAGCTATGATGTGCATTTCTTTCAGTCTGTATTGGATACAGTGCGCCTTTACATAATAGTATGTAGTAATGTAATATCATGGTGTAGGTTAACTACATAAGGCATATCTGGAGGCTAGCACATTACATCATTAACATGTAATCCTCCAAAGTGACCGTCGTTACGGTGGGTTCTGATTAGATTGTTAGTAAGCCTGTTGGTCTATTAAAACCAAGGGTCATGAGCATTTTCTGAACCTTACACAGAAGAGATAGCTGGTCAGATTAAGATGACACCGTTCCAAGGTCATTTTCCTCTATGCAACTGTCATAAACGATGGCCTTATTCTAAAAAAAAACAAACTCATGCAATTTAAAGTTTGTCCTTTAGAGTACACCACAAAAAAAGATCATTTCTAGGACTTTTTTGTTTAAATGTAATTATGTCGTGTCTTGTGTCTTTTTATGCTCAGATCCCTCAAGTCCCGAGTGAAGATTCTGGTGGACGGCACACTTCTCATCCCTAATCTCATCCCGGAAGATGCAGGCAACTACACCTGTGTTCCAACAAATGGGATACTGACTCCGCCTTCTGCCTCTGCACACCTGAAAGTCAAACGTAAGGGCCTTGTATGCTACGAGTAGCACCACGGGCTATGTCTTAGTGCACGGCCTAAATGCATTTGGGGCATGTCCAAATCCGCTTTTGCTAGTTTAACGGCAGATAATCTAAGCGGAAAGTAAGGCGCATGGTTCAAAGGGGTTGGGCTTTAGTCTCTTAATCAATCATGGGCGTGTTTTGGGCGTAACATGAAATAAACCAATCAGTGTCAACTCCCACTCTCTTTAAAAGCCAGGTGCGCTTGCACCTTGGCGGATGGCTACTATGATGGCGCATTGTGCACCTGTCTATGTGTAGGCGCATAACTATCTTAATAATGTGCCCTTAGAATAACGGTAAGATCTGTGTCATTGACTTGAAACCAGGTTTTTGTTGGTCAATCACGCAATCGCTTTCTGCTGCCTCAAGCTAGCAGTTCACCAACAATGCACCTGACCACACCTCATTTCAAGACCATCACACCCATGGGCGCTCAGATGGGCGCTAGTACATTTGCTATTTAACAACACGGGTGCTGGATGAGAAAATTACAGCTGTGTTGGTCTGAAGCTAGCAAAGACACTTGTGTTGCGCTTGGCGCCGCTTTGCGTCGGGTGTGAGAAGGAGCTCCACCTGTGAAGCTGTTGACTATATCGTCACTTATTTCTTGTTTTTCTGTCTCAGATCCTGCGCGGGTGGGCCGAATGCCCAGAGAGACATACTTACCTGCTGGCATGGAGGGAGTCATTATCTGCCCAGTCCAGGCTGACCCCCCTGTGCTATACGTCAACTGGACCAAAGACGGGAATGATTTGAACCTTGACAATGTAAAATAAAAATCATGGAAACATAACTAGTCACACAATAAATAGTGTTACGAAGCTCAACAGATACTTAAGCACTGTGTGCAGTTTGATTTGTATATGCTTTGACCTGTCCAGTTCCCAGGTTGGATGGTGAACTCTGAGGGGTCGGTTTTTATAGCCACAGCCAATGATAATGCTGTGGGGATGTACACCTGTACTGCCTATAACAGTTATGGCACCATGGGCAAGTCTGAACCAACCCAGGTCATTCTGAAGGTAGAAGCACCACTATCCATCTGTTAGTCAGTAAACCTGTCTACAGAGACGTGCACCTACATATGTCACCTACATAAAGTGATAAAGCTCTCATTCCCCTCCAGGACCCCCCATCTTTCCGACTAGCCCCTCGAGCTGAGTATCTGCAGGAGGTGGGCAGACAGCTTATGATCCCCTGTTCGGCTAATGGAGACCCTGCCGCAAACATAACCTGGAGCAAGGTAGAGGCGCGGACATAAATCAAACTTAGCCTTCATGATGTCTCTGCCTTTAAACCCCCCTTTTATCTGTTCCTTTATTCACTTGTATTATCTTGCTTACAGATTGGGCCCACTCCTCGTTCCCCGTACACTGTTTTGGCAAATGGCTCCCTCCTGCTGCAGCCTCTCAGTAAGGACCACCATGGGGGCTGGGAGTGCCTGGCCACAAACCGCGTCGCCACAGTCAGTGCTGGCACTGTGGTCATGGTCCTGGGTGAGTGAGCCAACTTCGTTTTGCCATAGACCTTTGTGTTAGTGGACATCGTGTGACCAGATGCGAACAGTCCAAATGCAGGAAAAACAGCAAGATTTTGCAGGACAATTTAAGACAGATTTATTACCTCCACACTTTATAGGCTACCAACGCAACAAGGTAGAGGACTTTTCTATTATGTGAATTTGGCTTAATTAGACACATTTATATCCCGCCTGCAGTTACACTCTTGTCCACTAGTCGATGCATGAAAACATATAATACTAGAAGAGGTACCTGGCATTGCCCGGGGAAAACGTTCTCACCAAAACAACCAACACGATTGGATCTTTACGATATAAGCGATGATGAAATATAGGATAATTTATGATATGATACATGTGATAAACGAATGTCGAATAAACGAATCTTAATAACAAAAATTATCAAATGTCATTATTTTCAATCCATTCATCAAGCTTCTTTGCCAATGTGTGTATTAAATCGCCGCAAATCTGCCGCCGCAAATCGCTACAAAGTAAACTCAATTTTGCAAATAAATCAAATTTTTTACTTGATTTTTTAAAATATTTTTTGAACTGTGCAATCCTTGGAAAGTGCTGATTCTAAAGATACCTTTCTTTTTGTTCTACAATGAGTATTTCTGGAGTTTTAAGTGAACATACAAACGTACACTCTCGCTTTATTTATGTATATATATAGATGGTTGACTAACCGGTAAGAAAATAAATTACCATGGGCATGACCAGTGGTAAATAATGAGAGTGGCCTTCGACTATGTGCCTTGTTGGGTTTTTTTTACTTAAGAGCATGTTAATTTATGACCAATCAAACGGTAATATGAGAGAGTGGAGACTTCTAAGCAGAGAAGGTCAGCGCTTATTATTGGATAGTAATCAACATGCAGCCTGGGTGAGTTTCCTTTTTTTTTTTTTAATTATTTCCTTCACTTTTTCTTTTGTCTGTTGTTATGCTTCTCTCAATCTAAAACAGAAAAAAATGTCTTTTACAAAGATGATCAAGGTCTGTAGCAATATCACAATTACCCAACAGAAAAGTCGATCTGATCTGTATCACAAGCAGTCGCTTAAAAAAAAAAGCAGAATCCATCCTGTCTTGACAGTACCTGCACCCAGAGTTTCAGACTTTGCCTTCTAGTTCCCGTTTCAAACACCCACCAGCCAAAGCCAATAGACAAAAGACTCCCTCAGTTAAACTCCAAAAGAAAAAGCTAATATCAACATGTCCACTCAACCACGCTTGTTTTTTATATTTGTTTTAATTTATTCTAAATTATATTCGCTATTTTTTTTGGTACTCTGTTTTTACATGTTGCATTTAATTGCATGTGTGTTTTCATCTTGCGTTATAGCTTTTCATACTGCTGCACAACCAATTGCCCCTCTGGGAACGAATAAAGTTCTGCTACTACTGCTACTAAAATCGATCGTGTACTTTTTTGGTTCCGTTTCAAAATTTGGGATGTTGTCTCATTATGTGATACAAAGGACCAAAATGCTGTGCAGTGCAATATAAAACCGTACACCAGGGTGCCCTAAGTGGACCTCATTGACCCTTGCATGTAAGCCTGTGTATTGTTTAGATGCCCAATTTATAGCACTGCTTATTTTTTCCTCAGGCACCAGTCCTCACGCTGTATCTTCGGTGTCTGTAATCACTGAGATGAACCAGGCTAATGTATCCTGGGTACCCGGCTTTGATGGCGGATACACCCAGAAGTTTACTGTGTGGTCAGTAGCATACCATATCTATTCTCCATCATACAGAGATGATCCTGTTAACCATTTGCTGCTCTGCACCATGATGTTTATATCTTCGTTTCTTGTTATTTTTCCTTCCAGGGTCAAGCAAGCATCCAGAGGGAAGCATGAATGGGCATCCTTGCCAGTGCCCACATCCAAAAACAACCTGCTGGTCACCGGGCTACAGGCTGGCACCAGCTATCAGTTCAGTGTTCTACCTCAGAACAGACTAGGCTCCGGACCCTTCAGCGAAATTGTTTCTGTGAGAACCCAAGGTCAGTGCACGTCAATATATTTTCTTTTCCCATTAGACGTTAAAGGAACAGTAAACCCGTGGTAAAAATACGGAAGATAGATATTGACATAAATCAACAGTTCAGACTGAGTAAAAATAACGAGCTTTTACAGCTAAGATATCCATCTCCAAAAGGTTGTTATTCTAAGGAAAATTGACAAGTTCATGGATGCCGCCATTAAATTTTCTTAACCTCAGGGAAGTCACCCAGTCCAATTAAGTAAGTGAAGTCCATTTTATTTGTGTAGCCCATTATCACAAATTAGAAATTTGCTTCAGTGGGCTTTGCACCATGATTTGTAAGACATCACAGAGGGCTTAAATGTTGGGATCGCAAGCCAAACATTTTTTAGACCATTTTCCTGCGCTAAAGGACATCGTTAGTCTATTTTGTACTCGCTTCCATATCACTTTCTGCCATCTTGTCCGTGGATTTTGATTTCAGTTTATGTGTTTTGTCCCCTCTCTGCATTTAACACTGACACTGGTGAGGTTTTCTCAGCATTGTGTGTATGTGATGGCACGCAGAAGGCCAACATGGAAACCCCTTTGTGGTAGTTGAAGTGTGGTACAAAAATGCTTACAGCTTTCTCACAAGTGGTCAAAAATGCCTGAAACGTTCCTACGGGCTATCACCATTACAAGCTAGTGAGCCATGCATGTCTTTATTTTATATTTATTATCAGTCAAGTTGCATTTTATATAGCGCTTCTCTAACTGCAACACTTTCCTATGTCTATCACGCTGCTTGTTTTGTGCTGTGTATATACTGTACATCTGCAAGTCTTGCTTCATGTTGAGTGTCCCCAATCATCAGCCGTGCCGACAGCGCCACCTTCGGTGATCATTGCTCTTCCTACGTTGGAACCACCCATCCTGCTCTCAGCCAACCGGACAGGTCAAGGTGTTCTCCTGCAGTGGTCTCCTCCCGAGTCCCCGTCCTCCCCGCTGACAGGCTACGTTCTGCAGGCCCGTAGAGACCAGGGCCAGTGGGTCATCCTCAGCAGTGACGTCAGCGCCAACCAGAGCAAACTGCTAGTGCAAGGACTGCTGAGGGTAAAGACGAATGTCTCGGTCACATGTTAACGCTGCAGTCCTGAAGGTCATTATTTTTGTTTAACCTACTGACATCTGTGGTGGTACAGTTACTGTTTCACCAAATTCAGGAGATCCTTTTGAAATGGAACATAATTGTCAGTGCAGCACCTCTCCTACCACAGAACAAAAAACATGCTTGAACCTGAGTTGTAGTTATTGAAGTATCTATTGGTAAAGGTCTTCTATGAGCTTAGTCAGCCATATCTTCTCACTAGCCACAATGTCTTTTTTCTTCTTCACATATTTGCCACTACCTACTTCTTTCTACTGAATTTAGCTATTATTTTAAAGATGTAACACTTTGCATCTGAATTTTTTTTCCCGAGAAAATGCTACCGAAGTTAACCACTAAAATGAAAATATTCAAAAGTGTTGATCTGATAGTCATGGGTACAATCTACGAGATTGTAGCTTTAAACTCTTGCATAAATGCTGAAGGGGACGTTGACAAATGTAAGCAAAATCTAGAACTAAGGATGTAACAACGGCAAAATGCTCTAGATTTCTTTTGTCTCTTTGTAAAGAACATGTGATTTTTCTTTCTCTCAGGACTCCACGTATGATCTGAGGCTGATGTCTCGCAGCAGTAAGCTACTTAGCGAGCCCAGTGAGACTGTGAATGTGTCGACCTCCGGTAAGTTGTTTGCTACAGTATCGTAGCATGTACAATACACAACATTTAGTATATATAGGTTTACTTACAGTTATATCACATAATATTTGGGGCAACAGGAACTTGAGTGGGTCACCAGTTTTTACGCGACACTGATATTTGTTGGCCGCTATTAATGATGTATTGTCTGTTCTGATTGCAGGAATGGAGATGTACCCCCTACGCCAGAGTTTCCTGGAGTTTGTTCCTGAGCCCCTTTTGGCCGGCGTACTGGGTGGAGTGTGCTTTCTGTTTGTGGCCATCATCCTCTCTTTGGTGACCGCGTGTTTCATGAGTAACAGGAGACAACGTAGGCGCAGAAAGAGAAGAGATGGTAAACAAAATGTGTGAAATAATATTGCCCAAACATATTGTTTGCTGACTTGCCATGAACAATTATATATATCACACACATACACACACACGTGATATAAAAGGTCTACTCACCCCTGTTAAAATGGCAGGTTGTTGTGATGTACAAAAATGAAAACAAGACATCATGTCAGAATGTTTTCAACCTTTAATGTGAAATTGCAACCTATAAAATTGAAGTGAAAAACAAATTTTTTTAAGGAGTTTGGGAGAAAAAGATAAAAATGAAAAACTTACAACCTAGGTGCACACCCCTAAACTAATACTTTGTCGAAGCTCCTTTTTGAATGTATCGCAGCACTCTGTCTTTTTGGGTAAAAGTATCAGCTTGGCATATCTTGACATGGCAATATTTTCCCACTGTCCCTTGCAAAAACGTTCTAGATCCACCGAATTGTGAGGGAATCTCCTGTGCACAGCCCTCTTCAGGCCACCCCACAGATTTTCAATTGGATTTAGGTCTGGGCTCTAGCTGGGCCATTCCGAAATGTTGATCTTTTGGTTAAGCCATTCCTTTGTTGATTTGGATTGTATTGGGTCGTTGTAGTGCTGAAAGGTGAAATTCATTCAGCTTTCTAGCAGACACCTGAAGGTTTTGCTCCAAAAATCGAACGGTATTTGGCTATTCATGATCCCCTCCACCTTGACAAGACAGCCCCAAAGCATGAGGCTGCCACCACCATCCTTCACTGTGGGTATGGTCTTCTTTTGGGGAAGTGCTTTGTTGTTTTTGCACTAAACATACTTTTGGAATTATGGGCGAAAAGTTCAACCTTGGACTCATTAGACCAGAACACATTTTTCAACATGGTTTTGGGAGACTGGATGTATCTTTTTTGCAAAATTTAGCCGGGTTTGGATGTTTGTTTTTTCTTTCTTTCTTATATGCACATAGCTTGTATCATCCTCATCGCAAGGACAATTTATTCCATGACTGCGTATAATTTGGCCAAGAGGTGAAATACAAGGAGAGAAAAGTAGGGGCCAAGAATCAAGCCCAGAGGTACACCATATTTAACGTCAGAGAATTACAATGTAATATTATAGCAGACATACTGTGTTCTTCCAGATAAGTAGGACTTAAGCCAAGAGAGAGCTAACCCAGAGACACTGACATTACAATTTATTCTATCTAATAGTATACTGTGATCAATGGTGTAAAAGGCTGCACTGAGATCCAGTAGTAGAAGCACAGAGGTGGAATCAGAGTCCATTGGAAGTAGAAAATTGTTATCCACTCTGGTTATCATATGTAGGGAGCAACCAGTACTTGGAAGAAATTCCTGTAGGTCCTTTAATGTGGCCATAGGCCTCTTGGCTGCCTCCCTGAACAGTTTCCTCTTGTCTTCTCATGGATTTTGGAAGGACGTCCTGTTCTTGGTAATGTCACTCTTGTGACATATTTTCTCCACTTGTTGATGATTGTCTTCACTGTGTTCCATGGTATATCTAATGCCTTGGAAATTCTTGTGTACCCCTCTCCTGATCAATACTATTCAACAACCAGATCCCATTCATGCGTTGTAAGCTCTTTATGGCCCATGGCTTTTGCAGTTGGATGCAATCAAGAATATGTCAGGAAAATCCTACAGGAACAGTCGAACTTTATTTGGGGTTAATCATAAGTCACTTTATCACCCTCACTCCTGAGGGTTAGTTACATTGATATTATTCTATCCTTGTCAACTTTTGTGGTGCTATCATTTGATGTTATCACTGTCCTCGCTTTTTCAGATCTCCCCTCTGCCTTGCAAAAGAATTCATCTCTCGAGTAAGTACCTATCCCAGCTGGTAGCTGTCCTTCATTTGATTCTCTTCTCACACACTAATTTCCATTCCTCTTGCTGCAATATGATTTACTTGTCTTTGAGTCAATTTTCCCCATTTGTCTCTTTCTATCATCAGAGCTCGTTCACCCTCTCATAGCCCTGACAGTGTCCTGAAGCTGAAGCTGTGCCCACCCCTTCCCTTCTTCCCAAACTCCTCTTCACAGTCCGACCGCTCCTCATTTGATAAAGGAAGCCGTGGGGAATATCAGGACCAACGAAGACAGCTATTGTCCAACTCCTCCCCACCACCCCATTATACTCTGTTTGAGAGCCACCTTGGGTCTCAGGCTCCCTCACCATCTGCTCTGGAGTCCATTTCCAGAGGCCCAGATGGACGCTTCATTGTTCAGCCCTTGCAAGAGGGTTCCAGCCCCAACAAGAACAGCATAAAGAAAGTAATTCTGCAAAGAAATGGTTCCGCAAGCACCCCAGGGAGCAACCGTGCATCATTTAGGGACTCGCCAAAGTCGAGCACCGTGAGCTCTGAGAGGGGGGATAGAAAGGATTCACCAATTACTGTGGATGTTCCTGAACTAAGCAGGCCTCCCTCATCCCCAGGAAGAGTTAAGGCTATGGCCAGAAACTTCTCTCGTCATGGCTGCTTCTACTCAGATGACGAGCAGGGCTCTGAGGCCTTGCTGGAAAGAGCCAGCTTCTACTCAGACAACAGTGAGAAAAAACCAAGTGATTCCTTAAGAAAGTATCGTATACCTGGCCATGCAGAGGACCTTCTCCCCAGTTTGGGCAGGAGACCCAGGCTTCTGGACAGGGACAGAGACAGGCAGCATCACTTGGGCTACCAGCCCATAGAGAGAGAGAGCCATTTAACCAACACCAGCACCTTGGTCTCTCAACTTGACAGTGAGCTAGACGGGGATAATATTAGCAAGTGTCTCAAACTGGCCAAAGAGCGGGAGGAGATGGAGAGGGAATTGGAGAGCTATATGGCCAATATGAGGACAAGAAGTTATGGAAGTGAACCTCATCAGTCCAAAAATACAGAAAGCCCACACAGGGATGTTGCCCAGTCAGAGGAGGAGCCTGTATGGAAACCTCAAGATATTACCTTCAGACAAAAACACAGGCCGTCAGGCCAGACAAGCCGGGTGTCTGACTATAGGAGGGCCTGCTACTTTGGGAATACAAGTAGCCCTATGGATCGGCTTCCTGCCACTCATATACAGTGGGATATAAGCCCTGTTACCTCTGTCACCAGCCTCATCCCAGTACAGCTCTCACGAGAAACCACTTCACCCAGGCCCCAGCACCCTCACAAACACAGTGTTAGGGAAACCATGGAAGACTCTCTCCCTGTAGACACATCATACTCTCCAGTTACGCAAAACACTTCCCTCCCTATGCTCTCTCCTAATACTTCAGAAAACCCTCCCATTCTTGGTCTTGGAACCCCCAGCAGAGCCAGGTCAAGGAGCCCTCAAAGAGAGCCAGATATTCGTCATAGAAAGTCTATGACTCAGGAGGACTGGGGGGATAAGAGACATGATGTTGGAGTTGCCTTAAAGCCCAGAGCTCATGGTAACCAGCGCTTTGACTTGACTGTTAGAAATTCTTCAATAGACAGCGAGAGGCCTGCAAGTCCAGCACAGCCTTCTACTAATACTGCACAATATAGCCAATCTGAGAGAACAGAAGCAGTGGACTATCCAGATAGAAGATATCATAGTCCCTCAAATTATTCTACCTTACCTTATGATCACAATGAAGGAGTGGCAAAGGCCAAAGACAGTGAGGATCAGGGCAGGGATGACCGCCAGAATTCGGGGTTTAACACAGAGTTAGAAAGAGAAAGGGTAAGAGCACAGTCCAGGAGGAGTGATAAATGTCTTTTCTCTGACAGTCTCAGTCCTATATCTCCATTAACCCTTGTAGAGGAGTGTGAGAGTGACCAGTCCCAGTTTTCTGTCCATAGAATATCGGAGTCCTTCAAGGGGAAGCCTGCTGCACCATCTTCCAAAATGTCCCCATTGCAGACAAGTGCAATTCTAGAATACCTGAGCCTTCCAGGTTTTATCGAAATGAGTGTGGATGAACCTGTGGATGAGACTGAACTCACAGATACAACCATGCAAAGTTCAGGCCTAAAGCCAGAAAAATCTCCTGTGGCTAAACCAGACATTGCTTCTAAAAACTGTAAAGTTCACAGTCAGGAAAACCAAGAAATGAACTCAAACCCAAAGACAGTTTCCTTTGAGAAAACCCAAAATGTGGATCAAGCAGAATCAAGTGTAAGTTCTATTAAAGAGGCAAGTTTTAGGAATTCCTTGCAAGTGGGAGCTAGAGATTCAATGCTGAAAGTACGGTTTCCAGACAGACTTCGACCACAAGCATCTGGTCCAGAACAAACTAGCAAGCATTTTTTTAATGACAAATCACAAGCTCCTGTTGACAGAAGTACTCAAAGCTCAGAAAGACCCCAGTCAAGACTTAGCTGTAGCTCAGCGCACACATTGTTTAGTGCAGCGAAAGGCATTGCAAACATAATCTCAAAACACTCACCAAGTTTTGTGGAAAGTCGTGAATCCGACACAGAACAACCCCAAAGACAAGCTTCTCAGGGCAGCAGGACCAATAATATTGCAATGAGGATACATCAAGCCCCTGTGCCATTTTTGAAGAAATCTTTAAGCATGGGTCCCTGTAGGACCCTCTCAGGTTTGGGACAACCTCGTCCTTTCCTCAAGAAATCCATCAGCTTAGGTTCACAGAAATGGCAACACGTTGAGAGTCCAAGGACTTACATTTCAGAGAAATGTTACTGGGATGAGTTCCCAAACCCTGATGTCAGGGTCAAGTCTTATAGTTTGGGGCGCGCTCCGTCCTCCTTTCCTAGACCAGGCCCCTTTTGGAGGGAGTATGCCCCAATCAGGTGCCCCAGCATTGGGAGCTTGCATAGGCTTCCCCATAAACAAAGATCTTTAGCTAGCCCTTCCTACCTCACTCCATCTATGTACCCACACAGACAGACCTCAGTCTCTAGTAGGCTGGAACCCACCGATCCCCGACGTCAGGCTACTGTTTTTCCTGAGTCCTCCAGGTGGCCTATCTCTTTCCAAGACAGCTTGAGGTCTGCTCAGCATAGTTATATCCCTATGCCCTCCTCCATTCCGGTACCCCTGCACCAGCACAGGCCTGGCTCCAGGTGTGATGGTGAGAGACCCATGGACCACAGCAGGGGCCCTCCTAGGTCCTATCTGCCCAGGGGTAACAGCTGGCCCTCACCCTACCAAGCACCTTTCCCACCAAGAGAGGTAGAGAGTCACAGAGAACCAGAGAGGATGTTTGGGAGGGGAGCGGAAACCGAGATTCGGGAGGGGAGAGAGGGAGGGAGAGCGAGTTATGCCAGCCAAAGTAG
This sequence comes from Lampris incognitus, assembly GCF_029633865.1. Classification (NCBI taxonomy): domain Eukaryota; kingdom Metazoa; phylum Chordata; class Actinopteri; order Lampriformes; family Lampridae; genus Lampris; species Lampris incognitus. The sequence continues at coordinate 143,535,951 of NC_079211.1, forward strand.
TGGCAGGGGTAGTGTTGGCCTTCTCCGTCAGTCCCTGTCTATCACACCCACCCTTCTCAGCTCTCCCGAAACTACAGAAGAGAGCGAGAGGCACAGATTTGAGATGGAGCTACGTGGGAGGAGAGCGAAAAGGTGAAACACTACCACACCTGGCCAATGATAACAACCACACCGGAGTGTCTTCTCTGCAAAAACATAATGGATGATGCCAAAATGTCACTGATTTCTTAAGTTGTTTGTTTCCTCGGTGTTTGACATTGTCTGACCTTTTTTTGTATGTCTGTCACTAGAAGGAACACATCAGTAGATGAAAGTTATGAATGGGACTCTGCTGATGCCTATGTGGATTCGGATGTCCTGGAGGCCATGAAGTTTGGTCAGTCACAAATGGGTCTAGGGAAAGTCAGGGGGGAGCTCAGATATGATCAAACTTGCTCTACCGGTGGCCTCCAGGACCAACAACAGAAAGGTGAGAATTAGGAATTCTGTCTCCATACTCACACTCAGCTTCCTCGTGCTGCATGTGTTCCCAGTGAGTGTGTCACTTTGTTGGTATTGCATGTGTTCATCTTGTGCTCTTGTGCTGTGGTTATTGTGAGCTTGGCCCATGACATTCCCATCCGTGCATCTCCGTTCCCTGCTGCCTTTCCCAGGCCGGCCTTCCTCAGTCAGCCCACCAGTTGCCAACCCACCTCGTTGCCAGTACAGCCATTCCCTAAGCGAGGCGCGTTTCAACGCTCTCCGCCTGGAGTACCAAGAATACAGGCGCGCCCAAGAATTCGTCTGCTCTCGTGAACCCTGCCATTCCCCCAGCCCTGATTCAGACTCTGACTGCAACTCAGCATTGCTCTAGCAGCTTACCCCGGTCCGTTATTCTGCCTGCCACCCTCACCTTCTCATCAATTCTGTTGCCTGCCTTTCTTTCCCATCCTGCCTGGGATTGTTTCATCCATGTGCAGTGAACTTTGAAAATGCTTGTTAAAGTTTATAATGCAGTGTTGCTGCTCTATTCTTTGGTTTGCATGCAGTATTTTGTTGTTCTAAGTCACGTTTACTTATGTGCCGCTGTCTCTCTTTCCTTTTTAGGTGCCACTAAGAAAGAATCCAAGTAGTCATTTTAAATGCACAGAAGTCGGCACAGCACTGTGGTCCTGGACGCAGTGTTTCACCTCACTGGAGTTTTGTCATGTTGAGGTGCCTCGCATCTTATTGTTTGAACAATTCAAACCTCTGTCAACTTTTTCTTTCTTCTGTTACAGCAAACTTAAATATTATCAGTTTAAATGTACATTAAATGTAGGATATATCCACTTAACTGAACAGACTACTGCTCCTCAGTTGCTCTGATGTCATCAACGCTACTTATTCAACTGAAACTCTTACATAAGCTGCATATTCATTTTTTATGCTTTTTTTTGTTTTTGAAAATGTCGGTATGGATGGTTTGTCTGAGAGCTGGTTATTTATTTCTGAAAGAAGAAGACTATTGTGTTGAGGGGCTTTCGGTATACCTTGACAATCAGATGCAGAGGACGCCCTTTAGAAAAGAGAAGCTCATCTTTGACTACTGAAGTTTTATGCATGGTTGCCAACAGCATGCTTTTTAAAAGCATTGGGATGCTATTGGACGTATTTTGTAACCGTTTTTAAAGGTGAATTGTTAAAACTTAAATGTCTCTTCCATAAAGTACCAACCTTTGATGATTAAAAAAAAGGTTAAACAAAAAATTAAACAATGATATATGGTAACGATGTTAATTGCCGGCCAAGATACCATTTGTGCAAACTTCTGTACCTGCAATAGTGCCCATGTGTGTGTGTCCAATCAAATAGTAATTGACACCAACAACATTTTGAATTTTGAGTCAGATTGCGAGTGTAAATTCTCAGTCATTGGGGTCACTAATTTCTGTCACATAATGAGAATTGTATGCATCTATGTTGGCACAAAACTTGGACCACAACATTTCAAATCTCTTTCCAAGTGCGTTCAACTGTACCTAGTTAACAGTAATCGAACATCTTGCATTTGTTCATTGCTCTAAACAACACCTTACTGTAATTAATCAGATGTATTTTATATGTTGCTTTCATTTACCTAATTTCACCCCCCCCCTCCCCAAATGAATTCATATTTTATACAGTATATCTGCTCCCATACTATTTCCCACTAGGAACATTTCGAACCAAATCTCATACAGTTACATCCCCGTGTTCTCTGTTCAACATATGTACATTTGTCCATGTACCCTAACGTCAACGATCCCTGTCCTTGTATAATTTATATTAGTAAATGCTCATTTCATCATTAGAGAAAATTGTTATTACTCCACCACGAAACTCGGCTGTATTACACATAGATAAAAGCTGAGAGGCTCGAGAGAACATCCTCGGTGGAATAGAAATTAGAAATATGATTTTGCCTTACCCAACCACGGTCACGCTCACAGGCTGTACGCAGATGATTAGATCACGGGATGAAAAGGTGGAAATAGACGGCATTCTGTTCATTGTTTCACAAGTTCCGCGGGCACGATCGAGGATTTCTGTATATTTATTAAGCTGGGTTTTGATATGCAACGATGTTTACAATCCACACTATCGATGTGAGGACAGCACTGTGAATACTTCATTAAGATGACTTCCCGTTCGGTGGGAACTGGAAGTCCTCATCGTCGACTTTGTGGCCTTCGGCCCGCTGATGTTTTTTATATTGTTTTGATTCGTGAAATGACAAAAAAGAAAAAAAGAAAAATGTACTGTTGTATTTTACTTGGTGGACTCTTTTAAAATGACCAAGAAAGAGAAAAGATCAGTAAATCATTAGTTTTTGCAGTTACACTTGGAAAAATATCAAAGCTTGTATTATATTTGCATATTAAATAATCCAGCCGCAAGTTTTCATATGACTGAGTATGCATTTCTCATGATGTTTTTTTTTTTCTTCAATGTTTTGTATAAACTGGAAATTTTTATATCTTGTCACCTGCTTGTTTTGTCATTTTTATATATTTGTAATGAATAAATTGATTTATCCTATATGTACCAGATGAGTTATTGTTATGAATCCATCCATCCATTATCCGAACTGCTTATCCTGCTCTCAGGGTCCCGGGGATGCTGGAGCCTATCCCAGCAGTATTGGGCGGCAGGCCCCCGGGGAGCCACCCAGGACAGGCCGCCAGGCCATCACACACACACACACACAGTGACAATTTAGTATGGCCTAATTATTAAATTAATAATTAATAATTTTGTAGTGCCAATTTTAAATTGTTTGACATTATTATTATTGATTATTATTATTAATTATTGATTATTATTAGATTATTAATTACATAAAAATATATAAAATGATATATGTTATAAATTGTGTGTGTTTTCTTGGATCAAAAATCACATGATAGTGACAAGCCATTCACTCTTTAACTCGAGTGTGAATATCCATGTGACAGTTTTCGATGAACCAGATTACAGATGTATGTGTCGTATGCCCATCTGAGTATTTGCACTTCAAAAACCAACTCCCCATACTCTTTTATCAGGCTCATTTATAGAATATATTACATTTGACTTACACATATGCAATATTGGACCATATCGCCAACAAAATTATTCTGAGTGACCTGATCGAGAAAAAAAAATGACAGTGACAAGACAGTTGCTCTTTAACCTGGGTGTTTATATGTATATTTATGATATCTAACAAGACAGTTGCTCTTTAACCTGGGTGTTTATATGTATATTCATGATATCTAACAAGACAGATGCTCTTTAACCTGGGTGTTTATATGTATATTTATGATATCTAACAAGACAGTTGCTCTTTAACTAAGGTGTTTATGTGTATATTTATGGTCTCTCTCTCTCTACATATCTAATTGATCACATCATAAAGGCATGATATCTATCTCAACATTTCTGTATGAGTTGCAACTCTCCGTTATCCAGGCTCAGTCGCTCATTTGGTTGACATGCGCATGACATGCTTGACCATATTGCCAATACCATCAAATATATAATGATAGTGGTACTCCGTCTCCCACATGAACGTAGGGGTGCTGATCACTTTGTTCTTCTCGTCCACATAGGCTTCGTGATACAAGCAAGTCAAGGCCAATGTAGGAGTCACACTTGGGGCAAACGAGCAGATAATGGCAAAGTTTACATTGGAACTTAACCGGCATCCATGGTAAAGAGTGATGCGTCAAAGGATATGTATGGTTCGCGGACCGTGTGGCGCGCGCCCATGCTCTTCACAGCTTGCACCATGTTGGTGTGGGGCCAGTTCCCCCAGCGGCTGTTCTCATCCTTCTCATAGCCCATGGTCACGTCGATGCCGGGCAGCACCCGACAGGCCAGCATAGGAGCCATGCTGGACAGGCTGCAACAGGGGACAGGCAAGTGCATGGTCAGTGCAGCTTTTTAACTACGGCAAGACTGTAAGATGGGACCGGGGATCATCAAATCGACCGGGGGCCGGTGAAATGTGCACTGTGATAGTGTGAGACGTTGCAAACGCAAGGCCTGAGCAAGTATGGCCTTCAGTCAGTGGCAAAAGTAAAAAGGGCTGTGATGGCGGGAAAATACTGGTTCTTCTCACTGTATAACATTGGCACTACTGATCAAAAGATGACTACTAGTACTACTACTACTATGGCTACTAGTACTACTACTACTACGACTACTAGTACTACTGCTGCTGCTACTTTTGGCTGCTCCCGTTAGGAGTCGCCACAGCGGCTCATCTGTTTCCATCGTTTCCTGTCCTCTGCGTCTTCCTCTGTCACGCCAGCCACCTGCATGTCAAGTCAAGTCAGTTTTATTTGTACAGCCCAATATCACAAATTTGCCTCAGAGGACTTTACAGCAACACAACATCCCGCCCTTAAACCCTCGCATGTCCTCCCTCGCTGCATCCATAAACCTCCTCTTTGGCCTTCCTCTTTCCCTCTTGCCTGGCAGCTCCATATTCAGCCTCCTTCTCCCAACATACCCAGCATCTCTCCTCCGCACATGTCCAAACCGTCTCACTCTTGCCTCTCTTGCTTTGTCTCCAAACCGTCCAGCCTGAGCTGCCCCTCTAATATCCACCCATCCACCCATTATGCAAACTGCTTATCCTGCTCTCAGGGTCCCTCTAATATACTCATTCCTAATCCTGTCCTTCTTTGTCACTCCCAATGAAGCTCTTAGCATCTTCAGCTCTGGCACCTCCAGCTCTCCCTCCTGGCAGCTCCGCCTCCTGTCATTTCGTCAGCGCCACCGTCTCCAAATCGCACAACATAGCTGGTCTCACCACCATCTTGCAAACCTTCCCTTTCACTCTTGCCGGAACCCTTCTGATGAAAACGTGGATACGAGACAAAACTGATACCAAATAACTGCGCTCATATCAGCAGATTGACTAAGTGGAGCTATTTTGGCCCGTTCCCAGATTTCGTAGCACAAGTAATTGGAAAGTTTCTGTTTAATTTACAGACACCTGTGCTGATAATGATAACCCTCGTTGGTGTTTGATCACTGCAAATCCAAATCATTCGTTCCAAATGAAACACGTCGCCGGTGCTTCCCAGCCCACAACTGAATCTAAGTCAGTGATGTTTTAATATCTGTTGGCAAGTAGTTGGTTTGCCATATCTGCTTGTTAGCCGCAACAGCCTCGCAGCTTCTTCAGACTTGTCGCTGCTTGCCACATTCCTCACGGTGTGATAATCAAGCGCTCAATATGCCGGGGAAAAGAAAGTCAAGAAGAACATTTGTTTACATGTAAAATGTCAGTACTGTTGTTTTACGTGAAGGTAAAATCATGTGAATATTTCATCATGTTATTTTTATAACAACCCCGTAAAGATGGTGACCCAAGTGACCAGCAGCACCTTCTCGTGAGACGCTGTCATGGCCGGTGATAAAATGGCAATTATCGTGTACGTATGACAAAAATATCTACGATTTCAAGTCAGATTAGCTCTGCTGGTACATAATGGGACATTTTTGACGGGCTAAGCTAGACTTCAGTTGACATCAGGACCAGCCTCGTTCCAAAACAAACAGAAAAAAGATGTTTCTGACATATTCGGAGACGCTCCAGTCAGAAGAGTCTGACTTACTGCTGCATTGTGGCAACTGAGAAAAACAAGGTAAAGAAAAAAGCCGCCGCTGTGCCTGAGACAAACATGGTATGTTAAGACATGGAGGGGGTATTATAACGCTCACTGCGACCATTTATGATAAAATGTACCTTTTATTAATCCCTGTGGGGAAATTCCTCTTCTGCATTTAACCCATCCTATTGTATAGGAGCAGTGGGCAGCTGCAGCGCCCGGGGACCAATTCCAGTTCTTCTTTCCACTGCCTTGCTCAGGGGCACAGGCAGGAGTATTACCCCCTAACATGCATGTCTTTTTGATGGTGGGAGGAAACCGGAGCAGCCGCAGGAAACCCACACAGACACGGGGAGAACATGCAAACTCCACACAGAAAGGCCCTGGGACGGCCTGGGGTTCGAACCCAGGACCGTCTTGCTGTGAGGCAACAGTGCTAACCACTGGGCCACCGTGCTGTGCTGCCCTTTATTCCATATCACCACACACCGATCATAACTTAATCTGCATAAGACGCAAGTTTACAATCTGCTAAGCTACCAACTTTGTCTAGCCAATCGGTACCTTACATACATGCATACATAAGGCACATTCATAAGGTACATACCTTACAGGTATTAATGACAAACAAATGAAAAACGGATCAGTTTTAGGCATCAGGGGGCACTGCATATCTGTAACTGAACTTGGGGGGGGGGGCGATTAAAAAACAAAAACAAAAACAAAACATTTGAGCCTAAATTTCAAAGCTCGGTGGCAATTTACCAACTTGAACCACTTGTGTCTGACCACTGTGTCTTGAATTCTGCAGGATCACTTCAGGGGAATATGATATGATGGAAGAAGGGCAGGAGTACCATAACTCCGGACCTGGAAATCTCATCAATCATAGAATTGTTCACGTACTCCACACAAAGTCCCTGAGTTTATCTTGCAATATTGAAAACTTTCCATCCTGTACCGGAAATATTGAAATTGCAATCAGTAGCAAAGAAATTGGTCACTACTGTATTGGCTTCGGGGTGTTATGCCCCCTCCCAGGGGGTCTTGGTCCTACAATTCTATCCATCACTAACAGTCCTATAAGAATTGGTTTTGTCCTCCATTCCTCTCCCTCTCTCTCTCTCCAGCATTTACAAGCTCATTATCAAATTCATGCTTTTCTTACAAATTTCACAGAAAGTCTTATTTTAGAAACTTGGAAGTGGATCTTTTTCAAGCTACAAGTCATAGAGAGCAAATGATTTTCTTATTTACTTAATTAGCGCCCATCACTTATTTTGTCAGTAAGGCCCAAGATAGAACAAGAGGTGAGGTGAAAGCTCCCCGTCAGAGATTTTCCCTCAGTCTGTTTTTGTCAACAACCCTATGAACATATTGTGTTAACTGGCTTTAAACGATAATCCACATTTGAAATGTTTTTTTAAAACTTTGGCAGTGCGGAAGGGGAAAATCCTCGGAGGGCATGTTTTCACCTGACTATAGAATAATTTCAGCCGACTGTCTCACCGCACTGAACTGCAAGGTGATGACACACCTTTCCAAACCCATTTGTCACAATTTAAGTCAAGTCAAATCCTCTACCCATTGTTTATGTGGTTTGGACGCACTTTTTATTGTACCTCAAGGAAGCTGCACTGTACTGCTGACTTTAAGTCAAGGTCTATTTAAGCTTAGCCCATCTGTTTGCCGGACTGCTGTTGGGCAACTGCTCACCTTGCATTTCTCTGTTTGGTCATTCTTACTGTTCCTTTGCTGATGCACGTTTTTGCATTTGCAAATTTGCAAGTTTTGTGTTTGTAATGATGGTACCCTCTTGGCTAAGTTTATTCAGAAATTAACCTTAAAATAAATAAAAGGGTAAATAGATAATGACTAAAATACATTGTAGCATCACTACACCTCAGTCATTCTTAAGATTTTATTAGCACTTCTGAAGGAAGGTTAGGCCCGGTAACAAGCGCCACATAGCTTGTAACCCCATGTGAGTCATCGTGGAGGCAGGTCATTATGCAGACCCATTTAGATATAAAGTTAATCACACTTTATTTCATTTGGGCTTCTGGGTTATGAAATGCTGTGATTACCTAGAGGGAGTCAGAACTGGGTTAGTCCCCTTACATAGGACATTTTTATAGACTTGCTTTTATATTTACTCTTTCTGGCATTGGTCTGACTGCCTTTAAAACTGCCATGCGCTGTTGACAGACCTAACATTGACTCAGGGACACTTACTAACTATAGACCAATGTCCAACCATCTGGTTTCTATTTAAAAATACTGGAAGAATTTGTGGCTAAACACAAGGCTTTTGTGTCAAACAACAAGCTTTTCGAAACACCTCAATATGCCTTCTATCTATTGAACCAGCTCTCGGGACAAACTGTCTTCTGTTTGCAATAGGTTTTTATTCCATCTCGTGTTTGTGCAACTTGCTCTTCATGGCTGTCTTTGACACGAATAACCAAGGTATACTTGTACCGGCTCGTTCTTGGCTAATCCTGTCTGAGAGAAGACATTGTGTCTTACTTACATGGTCCTCTAAATACCCTGGGGTGAAGGAACATTGGTGTCCTCCAGAGCTCGATCTGTGATCGTTTGCTTTTATCTTTATACATTTCACCTGCTGGCCATATCATCCGCGGTTATGGACTCAATCTCCACCGTTATGCAGACAACACTCATTTGTATGTACCCATTAAGCCAAATGATCACTGAAAAAGTAATGCTAACTTTTGAATATTGTGTGGTCACCTAAATTCCATGGTCAAAAATTCCGGTATTGCGCTGATCTGACCCTTTATACCAAGCTACGCGTTCAGGAAACCACCAACTTTCCCACTGGACACCCCCCCCCCCCACTCACATCTGGCTTTTGCCTTTAGTGGGAAAGGTTAGAGTCGTTCCAGGGAAGCATGACTCTGCAGTCGTCACTGGTATTTACTGGCTCGGCAGCGATGGAAACATGACACGTGGGTACATATGCTAATTTCTGCCCCTTTTCCGGCGCGGTGTTATGACGCCCCTGCGGGTAACTTCCGCGCCTCTTAATCGTCTCAGCCACAAATTCCGCCCAAGCAGCGCTCGAACATCGGTCCAGATTAGTCGGCACCGGGTTTGAAAAGGACGCCGAATTAGCAACGGATGTATGTAAAAGAAGTAACCATCGTAACATTTTCGCTGGCCTCCATGTTGCTTTCTACTGTCCCTCCACGCCCCGACGTCATACCGGAAACATCCCGGCGCATTCGTGACGTCAAACGTGACGCGTCAGAAAAAAATAGTAAAAACAAAAACAAAGGCGTCTTCGTCTACTGAGAGTGGGAAAAGAGTCGGTCGTCTATTTTCAGGGTTTCCCACATTTGAAAAACCCGCACATACGCGCTAATTTTGGTGGGAAAGGGGGGGGTATGAGACTGCTTTTTCCACCTTCAGATCCCAACATCCCACATAAGGGCTGGGAAAAAATGGAAACAACACCCAGAAGGACAAGAACAAAACCCAGGAACTTGCTCTTGCTATGATGATGATGATCATCATCATCATCATCACTGTTAGTACTGATGTTGGGTCTCTATCAATAATAACAGCAGCAGTGATAGATAGATGTTTTTACTCATATCAAGGTCAGTGTATTGCCCAGATTATATTGGTCCAAAGATTTCCACCGGTATGGCATGGTGCCAACATACTGAGATATGATGATATCGGATCATCTTAATATATTTGAAATGTATTATTCAGGATACTCGGATTGCAGTGAAATTAGACGAAGAAGCCACAATATCCGCATTTCTGGGAAACATGTCAGACACTATGTTGTAAAAACTATTTACACACGGCCTGCTGAATTTTGACCTTTTTGATTCAAAATAGTTAGTGTACAACCCTAGGAATAATTTCAGTATCCCCCTGCTGTTGCAATACCTTTATCAGCCTCCTGTGCATCTGGTATAAAAAGGCTACTCCTCGATACATACCCAATAGGCTTGCGTAAACGGTGGAAGTCTTTGAGCACTTTCTCCACATCATTATGGACCTTGCAGTCTTTGCCTTCCTTCACAAAGGTAGACCTGAAGAGTACAAAGGTGTTATGACATCACGCCTTGCTTTTTCACCCTCTATTATTGTCATCAATCAAATCTTACGTTATTCGGACACAAAAACAAAATACAACACAGGACAACAACATAGCTAAAACAGCAGTTCACAAGTCCACAGTGATTAAAACCTTATACAATTATTCCAGTGTTTCCAGAAACAAGAGGAGTACCTTGTGTCACTTTGTGTGGGCTCGGTTAAAACCATTATAATCACATTCGTGGAATCAATTAATCGACACATAAATTTGTACATAACATTCCTCAACACAGCATGAAAAGTGGGGACATTACTCGTCACAATCATATGACGTGCCCATCATATGACGTGTCCATCATATGACGTGTCCATCATATGACGTGTCCATCATATGACTTGTCCATCTTGGAAGCTTGAGCAAGATTCTGAATGCATCGTTATGTGCTACTTGCAGCTTTTTCCATCCTTGTTTTGCTATAATTGCACCACAAATGGGCTGTATAGAGTGGAGTACAGCAGGCCCTAAAAAGAGCGGTTTTAACCTCATCTGTACACAGATGACATTTGCGTGCCAGCATATTGGCTTGTGCATACAGTGTGCAACACTGACGCTGCACATCGTCTTCATCCCACAGATCATCCCTGATGGTGTGACCCAAATATCTTACTTTGTTCACCACATTTAGTGCTTGGTCTGCCATGAGGAATGAAGGAAAATCTTGCTTCTGATCCTCCTCGGTTTTAGCAATCGTGACAACACTCTAATGTACTCCTCTGTTTTCCGCTTATGTATAAATATCCCACCGGAGCTTCTAAGTGACTACAGATCCCTCAAAGTTCCTCACAGATTTTTGGTAACGCCATTCCCTCCTGGAAAGATAACACCGTCAAAGTTGTTGACGTCCAGCTTGGACAGGTCTTGCATTTGCATCATTCCCTGTCCATGACTGAAACGAGCCGCCTCCACCATCATGTTTCTATGTAATGGCCAAAAATAATCATAAATACTTCTTTGTGTTATTAGTAAAGTCAGATATGTAATTTACAAAATCAAGTAACCCATTGTACTGAGCTATGCTCTCTCTTCATTTCAGTGCACTAATTTGCTGTAACAAACACACCGGTTCTCCCCAGAAGCAGGCTGCTTTTTCAGATGGTCCATCACGTGCATCTGCTGTTGATTCGGTGCGAACATCTGGAAGCGTGCGCCGTTGCGGCTCAGGTGATACATAGTGCTTAAGAAACAGTTGTGCATTATATTTCTGTGCAGCACAATTCAACGATTTCGTTTCTGCAGAACAAACAAAAATCCCCATGCTGAGCTCAGCAGATATGATACTCACTATACTGCCTCGTGGACGTCTGTACCGTCCCACCAGCCGCATCCTGAAAACACCTAGGGTGAGGTTTTGGTTGGGAGTGATTCACAAATCAGACTACCAAGAGCGGTGGATTTTCCAGCTAATCACAGAATTGTTCACAATAGGATACCGTCGACCCATCCTGTCTGAGCCTGTGCTGTCTTGACATGTCTCACTTACCACTGCAATGTTGGTGTTTCCCCAGTTGCCATAGTCACCGTGATGCACGAAGCAGGCGGGCTGACGAGAGAGGGCGGCCAGTGTCTGTTTTGAAAGCAAAACCCTGCTTGCGAACATGATGCAGCTTCAAACTCGCGACTCTTTACAGGAGAGATCTGACTTACTGCCACCTAGCCGGGACGACTTCTGACGGCTGCAGCATTGCTGAAGCGGTATATATACCATCTAACGCCGTCCAAGTGACGTTGCCTCCTAAGCTCTCTTTACAGGAAAGGGAAGAGTCACTTTTTCTTTGCCTCAACTGACCTACTCCCTTCCTCAACACCCCCTCATTAAGGCCTTGTGCGTTGATCAAATTAATCCAACTCATCTGGCCAACGATGGAAGCAACCAGCTCTGCAATCAAGTCCAAACATGGACCGTCTGTGGCATTTAGAAATGAACTCTTAAAAAGCTGTTTTAAAAAAAAAAAAGGCAAGAAAAAGAAATGGCAAATGTCTGCCTTGGAAAATATACTGAAATCTGCAGCGTGTCGAGGCCTCCAACTACGCTCGCTGGTCGGCGCTCCCGTCATTTTCTATATCTGCATATTGTGTTGCGTGCAAAACGGGGTCACCGATAGTGCTTTTTGCACCGCACCGCATGTAAAGTAACGCGGGAAGTAATGCCTGCCGTGTAAAGACATGCCCTTTAAAGTCTATTAGGTCGTAAGGCTCTTACTCTCCGTAATGCCGTGTGGCATCCACATCGTCTAGACATCGAACCTTTAAATACCCTCGTTAGGCGGAAGTGTCGAAGTTTATACGTTGCCTCTCGGTTCAACACTACATCTGCTTACGGCGCAGTTTATAGCGGCGGTTTTACCACCAGCTGGATTCTCGCCGTTCAGCTTCTAGGTCCCGCCACGAAGAAGAGAAGTGAGGCGAAAATGGGACATTTCTTTTTATTATGACCAGTGTTATGTAAAAACAGTCAATATTTCGCGTTACATTTGGACAGAGTGAAGAAAGGATAGCAAAAAAAAAACAAAAAAAAAAAAACGTGGGGAACAAAACGTAGAAATGTTGTAAACGGAAACAATGTGTCACCTACAAGTAATTACAACATTAACACAGCACAATGTTAAGCCTCGGGGGGAGGGGGGGGGGAGAGGGGGGCACCTTCTCTCAGAAGCTCCCACAGGTTTCTCCCAAAAGGGCTCATTTGAAGAAGGGAAAAGAAATCATGCATAGAGAACACACATTAACTGAAACGCAAGATAATCACAGAATACAAAGGAGGTTCGGCAAACTGATGAAAATGACAAGACCGACTTCTGTGGTGCAACTTCTATCAAATGCCGACTCTTATCATTGAGCAACAAAACACACTTTTTCTCTGCGAGCATCAAATCTAGTAGGCTGAAGCAAAGGGGGGGGGGGGAGGGGGGCATGCCATAATCATTCTCAAACACACACACACACACACAAGCAAACTTCCATTATCTGCAAAAAAAGCTTTTTATTTTCCTTGCGCCAGCCTCAAATACAGATCAAACCTGCCTCAGAAGCTGCTGATTCAGCTCTACACTGCAGTAATCCAGTCTGCCCTCTGCACACCCATCGCCGTCTGGCTTGGATCGGCCACCAGACAGGACAGCGACAGACCACAACGGGCAGCTAGGTCTGCAGAGGAAAAATCATTGGTGCCAACCTGCCCTGCATTCAGGGCTTATACACCTCCAGGCTCAGGAAACGGGCGGGCAGCATCACTGCAGACCCATCACACCCCGGTCACAACCTGTTCCAACTCCTCCCCTCTGGTAGGCGCTACAGAGCACTGCACCCCAAAACAACTAGTTTCTTTCCACAGGCTGTCATTCAAATGAATGCTTGACACAGTCAAATAAAGCCAACCATTTTGTACACGCTGTACATATATACGCATGCCGGTACACTCTGTCATGTCCATCTACCTCAGGCATGTACGTAAGCAACCTGCTAACATCTACCTCAGCATCTCTTGACATATTCTCTGCACCGCTGCACTTTGTCGCCTCTTATTTCACCTGTATAAGTCAATCCTTGTGTATATATTTGAAGATTGTTGCGTTGCTGTGTTGTTATTCTATGTTAAGTACACAGAGAGCTATGAAACCGGGGTCAACCCGCACGGCCGATAAACATCAGAATCAGAATCAAGTTTATGGGCCACGTAGGTCTGCACATACATGGAATTTGACCCCGGTTTCATGGCTCTCTCAACACGACGCTGATCCTAAAAGTGATTCACAGAGAGAGGGGAAGAAGAAAAAAATAAGACGTATAGCACTATGGACAATCACTTAATAAATAAAGGTATATTTGATATAAAAAGGAAATATCTAAAACAATTTTGTCGATGATTTTTTTTTTTTACATTTTGGAACCAATCTAGAGACATGTAGCAAGCATATCAAAAATGTGTTCAAACGAACTACGCTCGATGATGTTCCTTCCATGTCCAACCGGGGGGGGGGGGGGGGAATAGCTGCTGCGGCGCACTGCCGACAGCCTAACTTCAAAAACTGGCATCTGAAGTAGTTGTGACTTCTAAACAATCAAATCAGTCACTGGTGATGACTCATAAAACAGCACACCGTGTGGTTTATTAGTTTCCTTTACATGTAAGCACCAAATCCTAAGAGCCATTTACATGCAAACCACTAAAAGCTTCAGTGGTGAAAGTATCAACGCTTTAGTTTCTGCCACCACCAAAGAAAGTTTTCATGCACCAAGCACCAGCAATTGAGGACTATGTGCGCTCGTTGTACACTTCGGCTTCATTATGGAAAAGAGAGAATTTGCAAAGATATCCACTTGAGAGCTACTGAATCACACTTTTTTTTTTTTTTACGTGTATTTCTCTGTTGATCCGGCCAATAGCAGCGCCCATAGAAAAGCACGTATAATCAGACAGAAACGAGGCCTGCTCGGCTACATCAGGGCGTGTAGGCAGGCGGCGGCTGGAATTGGTTGGCAATGTCATAATCAGCAGGATACGTTTCATTGCTTTCCTCCATCTCGGACAGCAGCTCCAAAGCCTGCTCCTCCTCCTCGGTGGGGTAGTGGCGCAGCAAATTTGCAGCTGTGGCGAGAATAGAGGCTCCGCCGGCCCCCGCCACCAGGTAGAAGCTGATTGCAAATGTGACGTATATTAGAGAGCCGTGGTATTTTTTGTGTTGCTGCTGAAGTGACAAGATGAGCTCCGAGGCCCAGTAGCAGAATCCTATCACCGTGGCACACTGGAGCACTGATGACAAGGAGATTAACACAGAAAATAATTAATCATTGATGGGCGGATGCAGATGGTCCGATGTACAGCAATTTATAAAACAGATGGCTCAAATCAAGCAGTCTGATTGGCTGTTAGCCATGGTATAATAACCGTACACAACGGCGATGACGTCTTTACACAATTCAGTATCACTCCGCTATTATGCTGCATAGCAAACGCCTTGCCCTATGTGCAGGGAGCCAGGAGGGCCTATTTCTTTGTAAGAACAAGGCTTCGTGAAAGCTTTATGAAATGTTTATAAAAATGGTCTTTCATAATGCCATATTTGGGAACAGTTTTATAAAAGCAATAGTTCACTCCAGGCTGTGTAGAGTGGCACTGGAAATGATAATAAGCCCCAAGTTCTGGTTTTAGGCGACTCCATTTTTAGATTTGTGGATCTACCCTGTGCTGTAACCTACTGCCTTTATGGTGGCAAAGTGATCCAACTCTCAACAACGTTGTTCACTATAACTGTGTGGACTCTCGCCAACGCTGTTCAATCAGCATTGGTGAGTTTCACTATGACTGTGTGGACCCTTCAGTCCACACAGTCATAGTGAATGCAGAAATGGATGACGTCATGTCAAGAAAATCAATTAAGCTCCAGCACAACAGGAAATCATTGGCATTAACTATTGAGAGCCTGGGTAACCACTGTATACTATCTGGTACTATTCCCACTATGTCAACCAGATCTGAATGTTTTAGCCGTCTTTTTAGCCCCCATGGTTGCAAAACTTCTGTACAGCAACAAGTTATGGTTTTATCAGCCATTTCGATTCGTTTTGGACTGAGCCTGATTCGTATAAAACTGACTGCTTACATCCAAACTGGAAAGGGACCAGGCAACTGGTGTCAAAATGCTCAACTATATAGCTTTTAACTTCTTCTGACCCACATCGCAGAAAGAACCTAACAACCCCATTTTGATTCTAAATACACCCACTCTTGGTAGAGACGGTCCTGCTGGCTCATGGCCAGTTTCTACTAATTCAAATGATAAAACTCCTAATGATAGCTGCCAAGTCCCAGAAAGTCTCCACAGTATCGACAACCATTTCCTCCACAACTATAGTCATATCCCTGTCATAATCAGCGATAACCGGGATGTTAAATATAAGAGCTACAACTTTCGAAATCAGAATAACATCATCCACATTAAGCCCTCCATTTTCATCCCCTGCCACTTCGCAAAATGTTACTTTAAATATTGGCTTTATGAACACTTGCCACTAAATCACTGCTTACCCATGACATAACAAATGACCGCAGTCTTGTTGGTTTTACGAGCTTATGTGGAACCTGTCTAAAGCCAAAAGACTTCGTAAGCCTAAATGAGGCAACACTTCCAAATTACACTAGTTTACAAGTGTCACAGGAATCAAGAAGAGGTGGGGGCATAGCTGCTATATTTGACTCCAGATTGTTAATGCTAAATCCAACTAACACCATTTTTTTTAATGCACTCTCAATAATCCAGGTAAGAAAATCACAGAAAGTTGAATCAGTTCATCTGGACACAACGTTTATTGGGAGAAACGTTTCATCACTCATCTAAGTGATCTCTTCAGTCTCAACTGACTGCAGGTATCCATCCATTTTCCAAACCGCTTATCCTGCTCTCAGGGTTGCGGAGACGCTGGAGCCTATCCCAGCAGTCATTGGGTGGCAGGCGGGGAGACACCCTGGACAGGCTGCCAGGCCATCACACAGGGCCCGCCCACACACACACACACACACACACACACACACACACACACACACACACACATTCATACCTAGGGACAATATAGTATGGCCGATTCACCTGACCTACATGTCTTTGGACTGTGGGAGGAAACCGAAGCCCCCGGAGGAAACCCATGCAGACACGGGGAGAACATGCAAACTTCACACAGGACAACCCGGGACGACCCCCAAGGTTGGACTACCCCGGGGCTCAAACCCAGGACCTTCTTGCTGTGAGGCGACCGTGCTAACCACTGTGCCACCGTGCCGCTCTGCAGGTATCCCCACCCTTATAAACAATACAGTGGCATGACAGAAAAAGGTGATCCGTTTCATATGCAAATTGCTATGACCATTAACTAGCGTTTCAACGGCCATGTGTACTATTCACAGAGGATTGGGGAATGGTTGCAATCGCAGCATTGTAAATTGGCGACAGATGTACTCTTAGACCCCCTTGGTTCAGTGATGGTCATCCCCTCTTCACATAGATGGTCTCTTTGACTCCCTGTTCAAACCAGCAATCCTTACTTACTTGATCCCATTCCTCCTAAGTTTATTATATGTATTATAAGTTTATTATCATTGTATATCTCTTACTAATATAGTAATAATAATATTTTACAAAAGTTGGTTATTATTTTATTATATATACACTCCTTTGAGACATACTTTGTGATATTGGGCTATGATACATTTTGACTTGACTTGATATATTGTGATTATATCACAATATACTACTGCCTGTCGTGAGCTATTGCTTAGTAGTAAAACAAATCTACTTCCAACATTGAATTTAGTGTTGTACTATTGCTGTGGTTCAGACAGGTAAAATAATAGTGTCCCGAACACGCGCACACACCAAAAAACTTCTTCAGGTGTACAGTCAAAGAAATAATAAAAAAAAAAAAACAGAGACTGTTTAGTCAAAATGTTAACTTTGCTGGAATAACTGTTTAGGACAGTGTTTCTCAACCCAGTCCTCAAGGACCCCCTATCCTGCATATTTTCTTTGCAACCCTGAATAGGTACCTGTTCGTAGTTATTCAACCAATCAGCAATGAATTTTGTCAGACGTCGCACACCTTGCATAATTAAGTGCTGCGAGATGATTGGCCGAGTAAGTACAAGCAGGGCTACCTACGCAGGGTTACAATGAAAATCTGCGGGATAGGGGGTCCTTGAGGACTGGGTTGAGAAACACTGGTTTAGGAGCATTTAATTAAAGGTGTAAGCCCTATTTCTTTGATCCGCGCCAGACAGACAAACTAACATAAGAATCATACCTGTAAGGATGTGGGCAAATGCATATCTGCGTGTGATTTTGAGAGCAGGGTGCTTGGGTCCAAACACATCTAAGAGGAAGGCGGTCAGACTGCACAGAATACCCAGGAAGCAGAAGGCAGCAATCACCCTCAGCAGCAAAATGGTCTGTGGGTTCACGCAATAATCTACAAGACAGGGGAAACGACATAAAGCATTATTACAGCTGAACCTCAGAACGGAAGACAAAAGCAACCCCCCCCCCCCACATTGTAAATCGACGGTTTAAATGCGTGTTGCAGTGTTTGTGTCAGTCAGCGTGTTCTCTCTCTCTCGTCTCACCGTCCAGAAGCTTGGGGTCAATGTACCCCAGCACATCCGCAACGCCAACTTCTTGTCTTGGACACGTGCCTCCGTGAACCCGGAGCCAGGCCGGTTCCGCCAGAGCCGTACACAGCGCGGTGATGGAGAGAGCCCCGGGCAGCGCGGACGCCAGACTCCTCTCCGGCTGTTTGGGCAGAGAGGAGCCGCCTCGCCTCCTTCGACTTCCAGGGGCAGCGGAACCCGGCTGCGCGTACATGATCACCGCCGACCGACTGTTGCAGTGTCCCTCCGCGCGTTAAGGTCAGCGAATTGGCCACGCACGTCTCTCTCCCCCCGCCCGCCCGCCCCCCCGACGGCCCAACGCTAACGATCCGACCCACGCCAACAGACCGGCTATGCGCGACACGGCTAACGGTATATAGCTTCAACAGCGCTGTTGATCCGCACACGACGGGTCAAGCCCAAGAACAATGCGGAAGGGTGGACAATAGACGAGCGGGCCTTCGGGCCTGTGCCGTGTTGTTGTTGTTAGCTCGGTAAGCTAACGTCAGTTTTTCTCCCAAACACGAGCCGGTGAACTTAACGGAATACCAAAACCAGAGGACAGAGGTCTGACATGAAGCTAATGGGCTGACCTGGCGTTAGAGAATCCGGTAATTTGGTCGAGGGGAGGGGGGCAGAAAAACAAACAAAGACAAATTAAAAAAAAAACAAAACAAAAGACAGCTGGCTTCCCGTACAAAAGGCTCTTCCTTGTTCATGCCATTCTTCGTCGTGGATTAAAACGCAACAAGCTGAAGATGAAAGCGACCGGGGTCTCCCCCTACCGGCGGGTTCTAGAATGACAACCCAACGCGGACGCTGCCAGACACGGACCGACGTGGGACCTTGACCAAACGAGGGGGTCCAAACGCGTCGTTAAAGGGGGGCAAACACATCATTAAAGGGGGGGCATCAAGGGAGGCAAACGCGTCATTAAAGGGGGGGGGGCATCAAGGGAGGCAAACGCGTCATTAAAGGAGGGGCATCAAGGGAGGCAAACGCGTCATTAAAGGGAGGGGCATCAAGTTCACCGCTATTCTTGCGTGTCGGAGGACCGAGTATGAAAAGTGAGAGTACCCAGCAGTACGGGGAACCTAACAAGAGTAAGCATACGAAGAAGATACACTGAAGAAAAGTTGTTTTGTTTGTTTGTTTGTTTGTTTTTTAACAGAACAGGAGGGAGACTAGTCTAAATTATAACATAGTGTAGCAGGGGACAACGCAACCACAGGAAGTGCCGCGGCCGGGAAGCGAACCCGTATCGCCCGCACCGCAGGAGGCATCGCTAACCGCTAGACTAAAGCAGATCCAGCGACCAGCGTGTCTTCTTATCCATGCACGTTACAATAGAAAAGGTGAGATAGCGGTTAGATTCCACGGCCGTGACAGTGCACAGAGTGGGGAAAAGTACAGGAAAGCAACATGGCTGGATAATGGATCGCTGACGCTTTTCAAGATTCAAAGATTTCTTTGTCATATACTTCATGTACAAGTACAATAAGCATTGAAATGAGTTTTTTTGGTAACTCAAAAACTGTGCAGTAAGAGAAATGAACCCCAAAATAAAATGAGAATAAAAAAAACCAATACTGTAGCGTGCATGGATCATCGCTGCAATACAATTGTAAACTACTGATAAGACACGTTAGCCCCTAGCTAGCGGGTCTGACCCTTTAGCCGAGCGGTTAGTGATGTCTCCTTGTGGTGCAGTACACCCGTATCGAATCCCGCACCGGGCAAGAAAATAACCGGTTACACAATTAATAAAAAAGACATCCGGGGAGTATAAAGAAGGTATATCCAGTTATATATTGTAACGTGCATGGATAAGTAGACACGCTGGCCGCTGGCTGGCGGGTTTGACCTTTCAGTCGAGCGGTTAGCGATGTCTCCTGCGGTGCAGGCGATAAGGGTTCGCTTCCCGGCCGCGGCACTTCCTGTGGTTGCGTTGTCCCCCAAATTCGCTACAATATGTGTGTGTGTGTGTGTGTGTGTATAGTTGCAAGATTCAATACAAGTAGAAGTACCACAGTTTCTAGCTGCGACAGCCACTCAAACCACCATGCAAGATAACAGCCAGCTCATCGGGGCCAGTTAGAGGTCAGGTGTCTTGCTCAACAAGATTGCTTAACGCTGTCAATAAATCCAACCATTTTTTACATGCTGTTGTACGTATACTGGTACACCCTGCCATGTCCATCTACCTGCTACCATCTACCTACATTTCAGCATCTCTGATATATTCTCTGCACCATTGCACCTTACCGCCTCTTACTTCGCCTGTATAAGTCAATCCTTGTGTATATATCTGACGATTGTTGTGTTGTAGTGTTGCTGTACTATTGTAACGTGCATGGATAAGTAGACACGCTGGCCGCTGGCTGGCGGGTCTGACCCTTTAGTCGAGCGGTTAGCGGTGTCTCCTGCGGAGCGGGCGATACGGGTTCGCTTCCCGGCCGCGGCAGTTCCTGTGGCTGCGTTGTCCCCCGAATTCGCTACACTATATTAAGCACATTGAGAGAGCCACGAAACCCGAGTCACATCCCATGTAGTGCACATGGCCAATAAAACGTGATTCTGCTTCTCAAGGACACTTCGACATTGTCGCAAAGGAGCCGAGGATCAAACCGGCAACGCCACCCCGCAGACAGTGACTACTGCGATTCATCATCCGGATCAGCAGGGGGCGATAATGCGCTTTTAATGCTAGATGACAACCGTCGTTAAAACGCAAAAAAAACAAGTAAAAGCGAGGAGAGGGAGTTAGCGCTAACATCGTTCGACGGGTAAAAACAAAGCAAGGAAAGCAAGGGAACAGATTTGTTTATTCTTTGTTTTTTTGCAGAACCCGCTTGCGTCAAGTGGTCCACCCCGCCGTAGGACACACCGCTGAATTCTGCGAAATTGCGTAGCGTTACGGTCAGGTGTCGGGCATCGGCAGTACCGCCGCACTGCTAGCGGACATAGGCGCGGCTAAGTCGGCCAGCAGCTGAGCTCGTCGCGGGAGATAATGAACAGCCTGACGCTCGACCAGAGGTTCGGCGGCCACCCGGACGCTCGGTGCTGGTACGTAGCGTGGAACCCCGCGGGGACCCTGCTAGCTTCATGCGGCGGCGACCGCGCCATCCGGATATGGGGGAGAGAAGGTAAGAGGAAGCCGAGGTTCCGTTTATAACAAGGCTGTGCGTTAAGAAGCTTTTCGGCCGACTTCCGCGTTTTTCTTCTTCTTTTGTTTTCAGACGGATCTTGGAAATGCAAGAGCGTCCTCCAGGATGGACACCAGCGCACCGTCCGGAAGGTGGCGTGGTCCCCCTGCGGGAACTACCTCGCCTCTGCCAGCTTCGACGCGACCACGACCATCTGGAAAAAGAAGAATCACGACTTTGAGGTGCGTAGAACCCGATAATGTAATAAACCCCCGATAATGTAATAACTTCCTGATAATGTAATAACCCCCCCCCCGATAATGTAATAACTTCCTGATAATGTAATAAATGATCCAACTGAGAAAAAACACGTGTGTGGAAGTAGCTTGGAGGTAGCTTTGAGGACATTCGCGCATGTCCAACTTTGACCTGTCGGTGGCGCCAGACCTCTCGAGCTTGCGTTGCTTAAACAGTATCGCCACTTGAATCCATTTATGGGTGGTCTGCTGTTAAATTACTACAATATTGGGGAATTATTACATTATCAGGACCAGGGAAATGAAGGCTAACCTGATAATGTAACAACGCCCCGTTGATGTGACACATTATTACATGATTGGTAAAAAGTTTATTACATTATTGGGAAATGCACTTTATTACATTATCGGGAAGTTATTACATTATCAGGTTTTACTGCATTTTCAATGGACTCAAGAGCAGATTTTTATTACATTATCGGGGTTATTACATTATTGGGAATTTATTACATTATCAGGTTCTACAAGGTGCGGTGCGTTTGCTGTCTGAAACAAGTTTGCCCGTTATTAAATCAACCGCAGTGCAGAGACACAGCTACCAGAAATGGCTCGGCATGTTCAGATTTCGTGACTTCTTTTTTTTTGTGACAGATCTATCTCTGTTTTTGATTTTTGCTTTCAGTCTTTGACTGTGTTGGAAGGACATGAAAATGAGGTCAAATGTGTGGCCTGGGCACCCTCAGGGAATTTGCTGGCAACGTGTAGCCGAGACAAGAGTGTCTGGATTTGGGAAGGTCAGCGTTCGACTGTCACGAATTCAGAAGTGTCCTCTGTGTTCACAGAAAGACACTGGCCATCGTTCACTTTATGTGTACCTCGTTAAAAGGTGTGCCTATTCATCCTACAGTGGAATCTGAAACGGTCTCCTCCTTTTGTCTTTCACAGTGGATGAGGAGGATGAGTACGAGTGTGTCACTGTTGTGAATTCTCACACGCAAGATGTCAAGCACATAGTGTGGCATCCTACACAGGAGGTATGTCCGTCTACTCCATACACCTAAGTGATGCTCACATGTCACCCCAAAGCAATTCTGTTATGCCCAGTGTACCTTCTCAGCTCCTATGCATTCCTTACTTTACTTACTCTTGCAGCTTCTGGCCTCAGCCAGCTACGACAACAACATTTGTATCTATAAAGAAGTGGATGATGACTGGGAGTGCAGTGCCACCTTGGAAGGACACACATCCACAGTCTGGAGTTTGTCCTTTGACCCAACTGGACAGAGAATGGCCTCCTGCAGTGATGACCGCACAGTGAAGATTTGGAAAGGATACCCGAATGGAGGTAGACAGGGATTTGTTTTGTAAAATTCCGTGTGGACGGTTAATCAGAAAGAGGCGGGTGTAGTATTTCATCTTAACTGTTCATTTCTGTCCTCGTTCAGCAGGAGACATACCCTGGAAATGCATTTGCACTCTGTCAGGATTCCATGGACGAGCAGTATACGATGTCGCTTGGTGAGACCCGTCTACCGGTTGAATGACTTTTCTAATCACTTCCATTTAAAGTTATGCTGTGGTGAGGTGGGGATGCAGAGCTGCTGCCCTGTATCGGTCTAATTAATTCAGGACAGATAAATTGGCACCACACCCCAAATGGAAATCACAAATGTCTTTTCACTTTTTCCCTGCAGTAGGGGATGACTTAGTGGTATGCTTTAGAGTAGGGGTGGAATCTTCTCCAGAAAGGACCGGTGTGGGTGCAGGTTTTTGTTCCAACCAAGCAGTTACACACCTGATCCCACTAATCAACCAGTAGAGTCTTTGCTGAGGAACTTGATTAGGAGACGCAGGTGTGTAACTGCTTGGTTGGAACAAAGACCTGCACCCACACCGGCCCTTTGTGCATAAGATTGTCCACCCCTGCTTTAGACGATAATTTTTGAAGTGAAATCCTAAACTTCAGTAAACCTATTTATACAGCAGTATGGCCAAAGTGTTTCACCATCCCCTGCAGGGATATTCATGGGTCTACACTGACCAGATATCGTATGAAGTCACTTTGGTAAATTAACCCCTGACCCTTATGCCCATTTATGCTCAGGTGTCAACTAACTAGTGTCCTGGCAACAGCCTGCGGTGATGATGGAGTACGTGTGTTTAAGGAGGATGAGACAGCTGACCCAGACAGCCCTGTATTCTCCCTGGTTGCCCACGTACCTAAGGCCCACAGCCAAGATGTCAACTGTGTAGCCTGGAATCCAAAGGAGGCGGGGCTCCTGGCCTCCTGCAGTGATAGCGGAGATATTGCAATATGGAGCTATCAAGAGGAGAACTAAACACAATTACCACGCCTCACCTTTCACTCAAGACTCTATCAGTGCAGCTGGTTACGTTTGGATGTACGTAGGACTGAAATTGCTTAGTATTAATTTTGTCCATTACTTCTCATACAAAAGATTTGATATTTGGAAAAGGTCAGGTCACCAATGTCTGTAAAGCTCCAATGCTCACCTCTAAAATGAATATGCTTCTTATCAAGCCTTGTGCTTCCATGAACCTGCGTATTTTTATAATGCAATTTAGTCAATTTGTGAAAATGTTTTAAAAGTATTCAATAAACAGCATCCTGTTCACTATTCTCAGAACAGTAAATAACCATTTTGAGAACTCACAACAGAATTTTGATTCTTTATTGGAAAAAATATCCATGGCAAACTGCTCTATAAAATTCTAGACCAGTCCAACAAGTACATTTAATAACGAAAGTCTTACAGCCACGGATATAAGGTTGACAATTTTTCATTAAACTTCACAACACAGAATCAGTAAAATAGGGGGCGCCCTGGTGGCTCACCTGGGAGAGCGCGTACCACATAAGGAGAGACCTTACAACAGCAGCCTGGGTTCGAATCTGGCTCGGGCTCTTTGCTCCATGTCATCCCCTCTCCCCTGTCTTTCTACTATCACTGTCAAATCCATCCATTATCCAACCCATTTATCCTGCTCAGGGCTGCGGGGATGCTGGAGCCTATCCCAGCAGTCATTGGGCGGCAGGCGGGGAGACACCCTGGACAGGCCGCCAGTCTATCACAGGGCCCACACACACACAAAGTCACACCTCGGGACAATTTAGTATGGCCGATTCACCTGACCTACATGTCTCTGGACTGTGGGAGGAAAAACATGCAAACTCCATACAACCCAGGACGACCCCCAAGGTTGGACTGCCCCGGGGCTCGAACCTAGGACTTTCTTGCTGTGAGGCGACTGCGCTAACCACTGCGCCACCGTGCCGCCCATCACTGTCAAAGGTGGAAAATAATCTAAAAAAAAAAAAAATCCGTAAAATACCCCTTTCATAAGACTAAATTCAATGCATGGATTGAAATATACTGTTGTTACCACTGTGTGAATGCTGGAGAAGTTTGTGATAACTCCTAAGGGAATTGTTTGAAGATTGGAACAATTTCAAATATTTTTTTTTAAAGAATATTAATTAATAATAAAAAAAAGCTCAGTTTGGGGCTTTAATAACAGTATCACAATGACAAGCAGACTTTCCAATGTACCACTGAAACATCTTAATGTGAACTAACAGATCCTATACATGATTCTGGACTGGTGGAAATTGGAAATATGACAACTTGACTGACAACTCATAGAAGTGCCCTTGTTTTTTAGTAACAAACGCAGGGAAGACGCTGGCATACTTAAAAACAAGTGAATTTAGTTTAATATGTACAGAAAAACTCTGAGCCAACTTATGACTTGAGCAACATGTTCGAAGGCTTCAATGATCTGATCAGTCTGAATCACTGTCGTTGTCACTGTCAGCTTCTTTCACATCCACACTGAACTTGTACTCCTGGTCACAGCCCATGTAGGCGTCACTCATGAAGTACAGGGTGTAGTTGTGTACACCCATCACTGGTGCAACAAAGTCCAGCTTGACCTGTAGTAGGGTAGCATGACCAATTCACAGGGTTAGGCCTCCAATGATTTCAGCATTTTTGTACTAAACCAGTTGCCACAGAGATTGACTATAAAAGCTCATTATTTGGGATGACCGACTGACCTTTGCTTTCTGTTGAAGAGTTAGCCTTTTGATGGAGATGAGGCTGTTTGACTTGGGGTCTCCAATCACCACCCACCAGCCCTCCTCACGTTTCTAGAGCACAAAATTCACGAGAGGGCAATTAAAAATGACTGAAATACAATTATGAAAATTGAATACATAGATATAATTGATACTTACTTGGGGGAAGAGAGGTGCAATAACAGGCCCAGTCACCTCTTCCTCTCTTTCTAGCTGAACCTGAACCAGAACTGGACCACCACTATAAATAAACATGAAAACACTTTTAACACGTGCCTGCAATCCAACCTGTGGCCAGATAGGTCTCATTTGCATTTTAACCAGCAAGTTCCATCAAAACAAATCTCCAGTTTTCACATGTGGCCTCAAAAATGAAAACACATTCACTTCCTTTTTCCCCTCTCTGTTTAAGTTTTTTTTTTTTTTTTAGGGAGTTCTTCCTTATCCGATGCAAGGGTCTAAGGACAACATGTTGTATTGCTGTAAAACCCCCTGAGGCAAATTTGTAATTTGAGATAATGGGCTATACAACTAAAATTGGCTTGACTTGGCTCGATATAGAAATTATCAGTGATCACCAGGCAGTTGTTTGAACTTAATTCATTTTTTTTTACGTGACATTCTTGCAATTTTTTTTTTACATTGTTACTACATATTTTCACCAGTTATTCGAACATAATTTTCTCTGCTGCTGACAGAATTAATTTTGAATACCTCTTGATGTTGTCCTTCTCCACCACCTCATAAGATAGTTCGATATTGGGGTAGCGGTTACAGAAGCGAGCCACGTCAGCCATCTGGGCATCCGAGAGTTGCAGCAGGGCACTCCGATCTTCATCCTCCATCTCCATGATGTCAAAGATACTCTCCACACCCTAATGAAGAGAAACAGGGGAAAAGACGCTTGGTTTCAAACAACTGTAAAAAGGTGGGGCTAGGAACACGCTAAGTCTTTTCCTGGCATTTTTATATAGTCATCAAACCATATTTACACATCTACTTTATATGCGTAAGGCTTCCATGATATATCTGGATAAACATTTGTGTCTGCTGCCAAGACCACAGTATGGTCAAATTAATAACTTGGCAATGACAACAAGCACACAGAGATCCTTAACACTATAGATTAATGAGCTGTATCCTACAAGCAGGTATCCATGCCTACATGTAGGGTCACCTGGATCCTGTGTATACCTATAATGAAGCTAGTTAAGATTCTGAAGCATATATTCAGCATAATGAATAATTAATTTCACCTTATCCGTGCAGCGCTTGATGTGCTCAGAAGTAAAGAAGGGCAGCTGTTTCAGATAAGAGTCCTTAGACCACATGGCCTGGGTCACCATCTGGGCCAACTCCATAGCTGCCAAAGCAGGACTCAGCCAGCCATTGCTGGACAGCACGTCAACACAGGCCTGGATCAGACGGACTGCCTACCAACGGCATATACACACAAAACATTTACCACATATTGTAGGATCAAATCTGGATACAGATCAACCCTTCGTATTGCCAGATTATCAGATCCTCAGGCATCCTCACCTTGCTAAGGATCTCCTCAGTGTCTGACTGGAGCTCAGCACTAAGCTGCATTCTGGACAGATGTGCCTGCAGCAGCAGGTTAGTCTTTACGTGAGGATCGTTGAACTTGGGGTTGTTTAGTTTATGGGGCACCTTTTGGGCCAGCTGAAACAGAAAGGAGATGTTCCAACCAATTCAATTCAAGGCAGAATAGTATCTGTATGTCTACAAAATTATTTATTTACCGCTTTTGAAAGCAGTTTACAAAGTGCTTCACAAATTAAAGACAAAAATAAAACTAATAAAATGGGCCACAATATATTAATGTAAAATTAAAATAATGGATTATAAAAGGGAAATAAAACGAAAATTGTCCTGCTCAAATATGATATTAACATTTATGTCATTGTAGCTTGTTTACCTGTCGAAGTAGGGCATCCTCATGGTGTCTGATGGGAATGTTCTTGTACTCCGCAGCATTGGAGATTATCTCAATCAATCCACGAATCTTTGTCTTGGCGTTCAAAGACATGCTGAACAATTCTGCCATACACACAAACACAAAAACTCTAAGTTATGTGTGAGTGAAGGAACTGGTGCCTTTTAATATAAATTCTACTCTAACAATCAAGGTTGGCACTGAAAACAGTTACTCAATGAATGATAAGCATGGTGGTTTTGGCACAAACCAATGGTAGTGTAGTTGATGTAGTAGTAGGCTGCAATCATGCCCAAATTGAGCGGTGCCACATCCATCTCATCCTCAATGCTGATGCACTTGGACTGTTCCAAGTCATGTAGCGTGTTCTCAACCAATTCGGACAGGTGGTCCGACAGGTGACGATGGGACATGCCTGAAGGAGCACAAAAAGACAGAAATAGGTGACTTGTCACCAATCTTGAGAGCATACTGCACAAAATGCTACACCTGAAATGTTTCTCTGACTACGCCTTTTCTTTATCATAGCATGTGCAGTGGCTGACCTTGCAGATTGTAGTAGTTGGGGTTCTGGGTCATGCGACGGTAGAGGAATGTCCAGGTCAGGTAGTCCACAGCATCCTGTTTGTTCTCCACAGTCTTGGTGACGATCTCAGCATTGAAGTGGTCGTGGAGACAGTGATCCAAATGGGACTCTACCGGCAGAGGCTCATACAGGAACTTCTTGAAGAAATCCTGATTTGAAAGGAAGAGTCCTGCTTATTGTATCCAATTACACATATAAAACCTGGTTAGAAATTAAATTAAGAGAGACAAGGGTGTCTGCTACCTTCTTGGAGCCCTGGCACATGATGACACAACGTCCCTCGTCATCCAGCATTGGTCTATTTGCCTTGCCTACCATCTGGAGAACATCATATATAGGATAGTCCACATATCTGCACAAAAACAGAGAGGAGAATGTCACCAACACAATGTATGTACTTGATATGAAAGTATTATACACAGTAAGGTTCCTCTGAATCCAATACAGGTTTATGAGTGGTGGGAAAACATACGCATGTATTTTGCCATTGTAGTACTGGGTGTCCATAACAATGACAAGGTGCGCAGAGATATTGGTGCCCCAGCAGAGTGAACGGGAGGCCACCACCACCTGGACTGCACCTGTTAAGAATGAGGAGACATGTTAACCTCAACACCTTCAAAGACTTTCCTGCTGCAGCTGGAGGGAGCTAGTGAATCTTACCAGAGTTGAAGAGCTGCTCCACTATTTTGCGTTCAGTTGTGGACAAGCCCTCGTGCAGGTAGCCCACCCCATTGGCAAGAGTCTCCTTTAGGGTTGCATCAGTTATTTTGTCCAGGAATGGAGTCAGGTCCTTCTCGTTGCAATGCAAAAACCTAGAAATGGACCAAAACAGCGATTCACAATTAATTATTGGCATAAAGACAGTAAAGGGATGATCAGTTCAACCTTCAGCTGTCAGATTGAAGTCTTATTCCACAGGCATGTTTACAGTTATGACTAACCTTTGAGGGACCACATCAGCAGCACAAAAGGTAAGGATGTCGATGGCTGTGAGGCGGGTCTGTCTGCGAGATGGGACGAACACCACGGCTGGTTTGGAGGGAGAGTGCTTCATGATGGCGTGATATACTGGCTTAGCCATAGACAGCAGGCGGGTCTGTGTATGACTCACATTGAAGCCCTAAAAATAAGAGAAAGGAGGCTTTTAAAAAAGTGAGGAGTATTTTTTTCTTTTCTTTTTATTGTTGAATCCTTATTATTTATGGCATAGCAAGTGGCATTTGCCCAACCTGGATGTGCAACTCCAAAGGCACTGGCCGGACGTTAGGGTGGAAGTTGAAGGTGGCCGTTGTGCTGCAGCCCAGCCAGTGGGCCACATCTTTGGCATTGGACAAAGATGAGCTGAGGGCCACGATACGGATGGGGCGTTCAATCTGAGAGGAGATGTACCTCATCCTGGAGCAGATGACCTCCAGCACAGGCTAACAAAGAGAAAGTGTGGACTTATTTGTATGTACAATCTACACGTTAATCAAAGCAAGTTGAATCAGTCCACCTGGACATAAAGTTTATTGAGAGAAATGTTTCATCACTCATCTAAGTGACCTCTTTAGTCTCTGTCTTCAGTTTGGAGACTGAAGAGGTCTGTTAGATGAGTGATGAAACATTTCTCTCAAAAAAGTTGTGTCCAGATGGACTGATTCAACTTTCTTTGATTTTCTTACCTGGATTTATTGAGCATGCATAAAGACAATTCACAAGTTACTGTCACAGTTTTATGATATACAGAACTGTTGTGAATCAGCACAAAGTATAGTCATAATCTTACTCCGTTCTCTCCTCCAATGAGGTGCGTCTCATCCACAATGAAGAGGCTGACGTTCTGGACGTTCTTTCTCTGTTTCCAGCGGCGAGACAGGATGTCCCATTTGTCAGGGGTGCTGACGATGATGTCCCCTTTCCCCAGCAGCTTCAGATCTGTGCTAGTCTCTCCAGTTAGCAGCACCACCTTCTTGTTCAGGATATCCTGGAACTTCTGGTGCCAGTCAATAAACACCTAGACAATGACGTAATGAATCATAATCAGTGATGAGGTAAGACGTGGAAGTTGAGTTTTGATAAGAACACTTCTCAAATCACTCAGTACCTGCTCAGCCAGGGCCTCCATAGGGGTGATATAGACACAGCGGCCCTCTGCATTGTGCAGCAGCATCCTCAGGATGGCAAACTCTGCGCAAATTGTTTTCCCACTCCCGGTGGGAGCTCCCACAAACACGTTGTCATCACTGTTGTACACTGCATTAAACACTGGAGGAAGAGACACAAACCACTTCGCTCAAGTAAACAACATGAAGAGATCACAGTGAATCTCTTAGGCCTTGTTCAGACTGCAGGCAAATCAGATTTGTGTCTCAAATCAAATCTTTAAGACAGACTGCACTGTTATTTTCAAGTGATCAGTGCTCATAATTCCATTATAATTCTGTTATCCTCTTTGTATGTTGTATTCTATAAATGCTTTATTCTGTACACACAATATCCACTGCACGTCTGTCCGTCTTGGAAGAGAGAGCCCTCCTCTGTTGCTCTCCCTGAGGTTTCTTCCTCTTTTTCTCCCTGTTCAGAGTTTGTTTTAGGGAGTTGTTCCTTATCCGATGCAAGGGTCTAAGGACAGGATGTTTTATTGCTGTAAAGCCCCCTGAAGCAAATTTGTAATGTATGATATTGGGCTATACAAATATGGTCGACTTGACTTGATCTGACTTGTGTGTCCAGACATCACCAACCTATCTGCATGGGTTGCTGGTAGGTGTGAGTAAATATGTATGCTGGTGACGCGGTTTACAAATGTGGAAGCATGAGCAATGGAGTGCCATCATCTCACCCTTCAAACAATTGCGCTGTCAAGTCGTAGCGGAAAACTCCTCCGTCACACCAGACAAACTCAGCGGCAAAGCAGGCTGGTATACATTTCGATGTTCCATGCTGCAGTCATGGCAGGCACTCTGGATTTGACATCATCGTTGTGTCGTGTTGCGAGTGACGCAAGACAGTTTGAAATTCGATTTGAGCATCCAGAGATGCATCTGTAGAAATCCAATTGGAATTCCATTTCAAACCACCCCCAAATTTGGTTTAGATCCGATTTGCTAAAATTGCATTTCATGTGGTTTTTTTTTGCTGTCCAGATTATTTAAAATCAATCTGGATACAATCTGGATATGCCAAAAAACGAATTTGGGCTGGCAGTCTGAACAAGGCCTTAGTAATCTGTCAGGAAAAATTATGAAAGCAACTGAATTTATGCCCTGTCTATCTCTGAACACTGTGTCCCTTGTAAAGCTGAGATCTAACCAATGATCAGGTATTAACATTAAGACCCACCGCGGGTGAATGTCTTTGCAGAAGGGTCTCTATGACAGAGAAAATCTCCATTCCAACAAACAAAAAGATAGTTTGTGAGAACAGTCTGGCTGGTTCTGAGTTGGGTTTTTTTTGGTAACTTACCTTGTGTCTGGATGGGATTGAAAAAGGGGAACTTGTTCTGGTAGAGGGTCTCAAAGGCAGAGTTCCTGAGAGCTGTTACAGGCAGGGGCTGCAGGTCGAGCAGCTCAGTGGGCGGGGGGTACTTCTCTGGTAGGATCAGGTGACGGAAAGACACTGGAAGCTGGGTCTCACAGGCTGAGAACAAAGCATATATATTAGCAACACTTATGGTTACGTGTGTTATACAACTTTTTCAACACACATTTAGGGCAAAATACTTACAGAGCCAGCGGTCTGAGGCTACACGGATGAAATACTGTGGTGGCAGAGGCTCGAAAACTGGGACAAAAAAAGTGACCAGGTGTTCATCCTGGGCGTACTTGGCTTTGAGTAGGAAGTACTCATGGTGAAGGATGACCTCACTGTCCACATCCTCAACCAGTATCCAGAAGGCCTCTGATGAGCCATGAATCTAAATGAACAACAGTGTGTCAGGGTCCGAGAAAAGTACACAGCTAGTGCGCTGCATATTGGGTTACTTCTGGCTGGATCTAAGTAGATTTTAACTGACCTTGTCATCCCACTGGAAGTCAGGAGTGATGGTGAGCTCCACTTTCAGTGTAGAGCGGGTGATAGGCTGCAAGTGAACAGCCAAGTCCAGCTTCGGGAACTGGTGGACATATTTGTGGATCGTCTTCCCCATTTTTGGCATACGGATCAGCTCGCCTGAAGACAGAGAAATAACTTGTAATTACTACCTAAAATTGGGATTAAGACTATCTCAGCACCATCATTCTGCCTTCGGTACCACAGTGTTAATTGTACAGTGATGTGGGATGAAATAGAAAAAATTGACAAATATTTGAACAATTTCAAAGAATAAAATTGCTCTATGATGGAAAGTAACATGAAAACTTACCAATCTCATTGTGGTTGAGGTCATAGAGGCGTTCAAAAGGAAAGTTTTTCTTTTCTATCTTTTTTATCACTTCCTCTGGCAGTTTTTTGAACTGCCGCAGAGGAGACATGGACTGCCACCTGAGGGGAATAAAGAGAAAATGTTAAGCTTACCTTTGCAAAGGGAGACCTGGCAATTTGTGCTTAAGTACTGTGAAAGCCGAGCCTCTATAATTTAAGAAAGATAGCAGAAACTACTGACATCCTCTTGTCGATCATTTTACAGAGATTCATGGTCTTGTCTGTAAGTTGAGCCCAGCCCCTGTTCAGCACAATCTCAAATATGGCCCGCATCAGTCTTCCAGCACTCTGGTGACGAAAAGGGGCGACGTTAGCTTCGAGACCATTTGCTTAAAAAAGGCAACTTTGAACAAAATCTTTTTTTTTCTTTCAAAGTTAAATGTACTCGTTTTATGAATTTTTTTCAGTTTAAGCTGTATTCCATTTAATTTCAGTGTCGTTTTTTCTTTTCAAATGCATTGTCTTGGATGTGAAGAGCTCACACCTTGGAATTCATAATGGAGAAAATGTGACATTAAAAAAAGAAAAAAGTCACTTTAAAAAGACAAACCTGTGGAGTAACTTTGGTGGAATTTGATACTAGCTGACATCATAGTAATGAGGACCTAGATGCTATAAATCCTGTCTTACCTGTGTAACATACACCATGTCAGCCATCAGCGCAAAGCCCTCCAGTTTGAGCTGAGAGATATATGCCTGGAGCAGAACATTGATCTGCAATGGCAACATTAAGCAGAGATAGATATATTTCTCATCACTGGGTTTTGACTGTTAACAGTAAAAATTGCAATGCACATTTCAAAGTGTACCTTAATCATTAGCAGTTTTGAATAATTATGATCTCAATCTGGATAAATGATACAATCTCAAACTATTCATCCATCAGCAAATTTTATGCAAATTTCCAAGTTGTGAAAAAGAAACACTGAATAGGAAATCCAAACTTTAAAAAAAATCCTACATATAGTAAAAACACTTTTTGCTTGGTGGAGGTAGAAAGGTTTATGTGCTGATAAGGAGAAAATGTGATAAAGATGACTGCTTAAGCCATTATAATACTGCCCAATGCAATTTCCTCATCTTTGAACTGCATGGAATATGACCAGGTACAGCTGATATTAATTTATGAGGACTTGCAAAGATATAATCTTGTTGCTCCCTGTGCTCAGGGAGGTTTTTTATTTGCACAACACAAGTTGACGTAAACACAATGATTGGCATTTTCTTTAGTTAACCTTTCAAAAACTCACTTAAAATATACACATCTGGATGAAAACATAGCTTCACTCATTAACATTACCACTGGTCATTACTAATACCTTAGCACTGGGTTCCTCGATGCTTTCCTTCACTGGAATAGGAACCCTCTCCAGTAGCTTCTGAAGCTCCAGCTTTTCCTCCTAAAAGACATAGCATCGTGTCTATTTAAATTAAAAATTAGTGTATTTGTCTGTGTTTCAGTGGGGGTTAAACAAAATCCCCCCAAATGTTGAGAATTGGCCATACCTCTCTCACAGTGATGTTCCTAAACTCTGAGGAGAGAGAGAACACACGGAAGAGCTCGATCTCGCTGAGCGTGGGCTTCAGCAGCTGGTTGTATGTTTGAATTGAGTCATGAGTGATGTAGAAGTGACTGGCAATACGCCCAAGGTCTGTAACCTTCAAGAGAGAATAAAACAAATGTAAACTAATTTCTATATCAGAATCAGAGATGGAGGGGACAAATAATTACATATATCAAAGTGGTAACCGTGCATACCTGGAAGCAGCCAGTCCTCTTGTCATATTTGACCAGACTGTTCTTGTCCAGGACGTTGCCTGCTGTATGTACCAGGTCCATCCTGCGCCTCTCCAGCAGAGGATCCGAGCTGCGGTCATCATGGGAAACACCATACAGGGTGGGGTTGCGAAGCATGCGCACATACAGGTAGGTGTAGCCAAGCCAATTGACTGCATCCTGACACAGCATGGAGAAAACAGTTGAAGTTACAGCCATTTTTGCAAACGCTGGCACACTACTGTTCAATTTTAATGCAGTATTGCTACATAAAAACAACTAACCTTTACGTTTTGCACATTGCCAAGTACTATCTCAGCATTGAGCATGTCGGGCAGCTTGCTCACCATCTGGCTTTCTATGGGCAGTTGCTGGTTAAGCAGAGACAGGTAATACTGCAGCTCACCATGGGATGTGATGAGAATGCCCTCCCCTTTGGTGTCATACTGAGGACGGCCAGCTCGCCCAAGCATCTGAAAACATCATTTACACTTGTCTACAAGGCCACAACACAAGCTTTGCCTTTAAAGTAGTGAAGCTTTGTATTAAGCTGTTTGATGCTGACCTGTAGAATGTCCAAGGCCCCTAATTCAGTCCACCTGCCTTTCTCTGGGCTATACACCTGAGTCCCTTTAATGATGACAGTGTGTGCTGGCAGATTGACACCCCAGGCCAGAGTGGCTGTAGACACCAGAACTTGGATGTGCCGATCAGCAAACAGATCTTCCACCAGGGTACGGTCCACTCTGGTCATACCAGCATGGTGGATGGCAAAGCCATAGGGCAACAAATCCTTTAGCTCAAGATTCTGGAAGAGTGAGAACACGCATCAGAAGACTCTCAACATATACTAGCAATCTTATTTCGATGTTTTCCATCTGGTGCAGTTTGAGGAAGCCAGGTCCAACATGAGCGGATTTTACCTTGCACTGCTCCGCCTCAGTCCTCAACACCTCTGTGGATGCAGAACCCTCCCTGAGGAAAAGCCCCAGAGTGTCTTTCTCCAGACACATGTCCCTGATGGCCCTGGCTGTCTTACCCGTCTCCTTCCGGGAATGAACAAATACCAGCACCTATTGGAGAGTTATGAACTTGATGAATCCCTCAACTCTATTTACACTAAGTTGTAGCTCAAAGGGACATGGCACCAACAAAGAGAGGGTTAGATTTGTTTATTGGTGCCATAAAAATGTATACTGTAACAAACCGTGGACTTGAGCGTCCATCAAATTGCATATAAAATATTAGTTCACTTAGGATAAATACGTTAGGTAGGAATCACCTGGTTTTTCCCAGCATGCTCCATGATCTTTTCATAGACAATCTCATTCATGATCTGGAAACGTTTGATGGCCTTCTTTTCTGTGATGCCAACATAGGTCTGCTCCAAGGGCACTGGGCGGAAGCTACAAAGAATAAAAAGGTGGTGAACAGGTTAGACCTTTGAAGAAAAAAAACAACACTAGCTGTAGTCTTAAGTAAGTAGAGCATGACACCAACTATGCCAGGTAGGTCTGTACAATTGATTTTAAGTCGTGTAATTTGGGGAGAATTAATTTTGTAAGTTATAATTTCATTGTATCTGAAAATCCATGCATGCTCATCAAATGTTTTCATTACATCTGACCAATCTCAAACTGAGTGCACAATGTGTACTAATGCGATAAAAACAAATGAAATGGGCTGTTAACAGTTGGGAAAGACAGAAAAACCCAACGTGTTTGTTACGATACATTGCAAATGCACAAATAAAGAATAAATAAAGAGTAAATAACATTTTGTTTCCTGAAACCTGTAAGGTTTTTTTTCTCTGGAGCATCTGACACTTTTCTTGGAAGCTTCTTAGGTTTTCTTTCCGCCCCATAGCTTCCAAACCCGGGAGCTTTCTGGCAGAAAGCCCTGAAGGCAAGCCGATTAGAGGCAAGCAAACGCTTTTATCACATGGTAGTTCAGCTCTGGCGAAGCAATCGTTGCTGACTGACGTAAAACACATCACTATGCATCACCTCCGGTGCGCCAGTGCCGGAATGTCGCCACGACACCAAATTTAAAACGCCGGTATACTGGGAAATACAGAGAGATTTGCCTGGCGATGGTAGGCTTAATCATCATTGTGTGAACTCCTTCGGCAAGGGCTTGAATGTCATGGGCATGCATTTATATGTACAAGTCCCGCACTCTAGCTTCAAGTAAAATAATCAGGATCATACATTTTTCCATAATTGGGCAGCCCCACGGCCAGGGTTAGAGGTTTGATTCCCACAGGGACTACCCATGCTGAATACTAATACAGTTATGGTTTTTTAAAGTGCCTTGGATACATTTTGATCACCAAATGGCATGTTATTTGTTACCTATTGTCGAAGTAAAAGAGTCCCTTAGCCGGGTCAACACGCAGGCAGGTGGCCACATCTTCGTAGTTTGGCAGTGTGGCACTGAGGCCCAAGAGACGAACATCCTCTTGAGTTAGCTCTACGTTACGGATGGTCCTTGCCACTAGGGATTCCAACACAGGTCCACGATCATCATGCAGCAGGTGGATTTCGTCCTGGGCGATATAGGAGAACTCATTGTCATAACAATTTTATGCTAAAGGACATAAGCGTGAATTCTGTTTATACCGCACCATGTACTCAGAACTTACAATGATAATAAGGCGCACTAGCTGGGTGTAAGTGCGCTCTCCGCCTTTACGTGTGATGATATCCCATTTCTCTGGCGTGCAGACAATAATCTGGGTAGCGTTGATCTCCTCTTTACAGAGCTGGTGGTCTCCTGTCAGCTCAGAAACGGTGATGCCGTAACTCGCCAAGCGCTGGGTGTAGAAAGGTATGGTAAAAGTTTTTACATATGTTGCCATTTTCCATGCTTGTAATAGAAGAGGCAGTTGCACTCTGCATTTGTGCAACTTAACAAAACTGTAAACGATAAAAGTCGAAGCTCACCTTACTAAAGCTTCCCACCATCTCCTGTACCAGCGAGCGCATTGGTGCAATATAAATGATTTTGAAGTCATCTATGTTAATGGTTCCATCCAGGTTTATGTGCTTCCCAATCTCTCTTAGCATAGCCATTAGGGCCACATTGGTCTTACCAGCTCCCTGCATGCATAAAATTATAGGAGAGAAATTATGTGTAGTGCTGTTATTTGCTGCTGGATTTATACAAGTTGGCTTTGAAAGAGTATCTGATGGCCTTTAAAATGAATAAGTAAATAAAGCTCACTCACAGTAGGGGCGCAAACCAGCAAGTTCTCATCTGTCTCCATGGCTGTCTTGAACAATTTGCTTTGGATGCGATTCAGGGTTTTGAATCCTTCAAAGCCAGCGTGTGCATACTTTGGAAGCTTCTCAATAGCAACAAGCACCTGACAACACAATGATATGCTGCATTTAGAACATAATGATATGCTGCATTTAGAATACAACCAACCTCCCAAGGAACCCACTGCTTCACAACTGATTGCATGTGTAGCTAGTACTGCAAAGTAAACCATTTTGCTAAAACTTGGGCCTTGAAACATACAGCAGCAGACCAACCTCATCATCAGCAAAGGGTTTAGGTTTGAGGGCAGGCACGTGAACCTCTTCGTAGCCTTTGCGCTGTTTGCGAAAGGAGCCGTCTGGCAGTTGGCACCTCTTGTTGGCCATGAAATGGCTGCCCTGGGTGAATGTCAGGTCCTCTAGGTCTAACAGCTGCCGAGGGGCCATTGACTAGTGAAAGAAGAGGTGAGCACACTTTAAATTCTGTTGTATCCATAACTTTAGCAGAAGCTTTAAAATATGGCTGCTTACAACACATTTTTCTTTTTGGATAGCTGAATGGATTTCTCACTCAGTTAATGGAAACACTTCAAAGTCTTTCTGAAATAAAGTCATCAAGATGTGCCAACATCTTGCCAACGATAATGTAGCTTTCCTTTTGTTTTTTTAAACAGTGTGGAGATATATGTAATGTATTTTCTACAAACCTAATACAATGTTTGAAAATTTGATCCAGTTCAACAGTATTGCTCAAAGTGATTAAGGATAAGCATATGAAAGTTACAAAAAGGGGTTAGGACATTTTTTAAAATATGATTTACCTCTCCATGGTCAATATCCATTGACTCCAAGTCATTGTCTACACGAGACTTCCTCACTCTCTCCCTGCGAGATCGCTCCTCCTGAACATAAAATAGGTCATTAATTGGGATGTTGCTGATTGAACAAAGAATCAATTTATTCCATTTGTATTAAC
This sequence comes from Lampris incognitus, assembly GCF_029633865.1. Taxonomy (NCBI): domain Eukaryota; kingdom Metazoa; phylum Chordata; class Actinopteri; order Lampriformes; family Lampridae; genus Lampris; species Lampris incognitus. The sequence goes on from NC_079211.1 coordinate 143,574,801, forward strand.
CTAAAACATTGACATAATTCCAAAAACAGAAGTGCACACCCGAATAATATCCTCCTTCTCTGTCTCCTGCAGCTGGTAAAGAATCTTTGACAGCTCCGCGTCAGACTCCATCTTTCCTATGATCCGTTCCTTTTCTGCTTCACTCTGGGCACTTGCCAGCATAGTACAATACTGGACTATAGGGAAGGAACAGAAATTAATCATCTACTCTATGCATAAAACATCCAATACACAACAACTACAGCTTTCTTAAACAAAGGACTTACTCATGCGCCGATGCTGACGGAGGATTTTGATAAAATCAAACGTGTTAAAGCCCAGCAATAACACCAACTGGTTCTCACATTCTCTATCATCACTGGCAGTCTGTGGAATACAAGAATCAAATCAAATCAAATCAGTTTTATTTGTATAGCCCAATATCACAAATTACAAATTTGCCTCAGTGGGCTTAACAGCAACACAACATCCAAGAACAGAAGGTCAAGTGGACTGAAGACTCATAAAGAAAAACAAAAACCTCATGTATTAGTGTTAAAAAAAAAAAAGATACCTTGAGGATTTCTAAGACCTCATCTGCTTTCTTTTGGGAGACAATGGCATCATCATAGAAACGGCTGAGCTGACGCTGAAGCCAAAAGGCATCAATGTCACGTGGATGTAGGTCTTTTTTCTTTGCTGTCATCACATCACCTGTGACACCAAGCTGGACAGAAAGAGAGTATTGAACGAATTACTTGTGTAGTGTGGGACATATTCAAAATTGCTCTAATGGCCTAGTCAATTTATTAGCCTTTATAAATGCTAATTGCTTCAGAAAGTGGACTTACATTTGCTGAAAGAGTGCAACCAACATCCGCCTCCTCTCCTTCACTGTCCTCATCTGAGTGTTCATCTCTTACTTCCCCGAATTGGTCCTCATCACCCTCCTTGAGAGTAGTTAACAAAATAGTATGACCAAGTTAGTCCTTGTAATTTCCATTTGTTCTTTTGCAAAATCTGTGAAACAGAAGTTAATAACTCAGCTCAGCAAAAAGTCAATCAACAGCACAAAACTCACCTCCTCGTCTGACTCAAACTGGACATTCACACCATATGTTTCATCAATGTTGTCATCTGTGGAGAGGCATTGACAGATACTGATGCAATAATGACACAGAATTTAGGGGTAACAGGACTGTTAATCATTGAAGGAGGTTTGACTGAAAAATTAAAAGAAAATGTCATAGCAAACAATTAAGCATTAAGTGGACACAAAACATCTTTCCATATCTCCATCCTGTGTACATACCCATGTTCTGTAGCTCTTTATCACCCCCGTAATCAGAGATCTTTTTGCCAAGATTGACCAGCACATGGTAACGCGTGTCATCAGCAGGGCCAAGAAGCTGCTCTACCTCACGTCGTCTCTCCTTATCCCTCATCTTGTCATTCTTCAACACTGCTAGTACTTCATCAGCCGCTCCACAAAGAATATCACGAGGCTGCAGACACATTATAGTCTTGTCAAAACACGTTCAGTGTCACTGACTGGGAGTAGAATCTGTTATTTATAAACAAACATTCATCAACAGTTGCCCTACAGTTTCTGACCTGATCTCCCAAGGCCGCCTGGATGAAGCTGAGCAACACTTCATAGGTCTCTCTGGTTTCTTTGGTTTTAGGCTTGTACACAATGCCAACCATGTCATCAATACCTTCAGATAGAAGGGTAAAACCCTTCATTTTGTTGATGTCATGCCTGTCTTCATCTCGCTTTCTCCTCCTGCACAGATAAAAGGGTAAGATATAGAGAAGCAAAGGTTTTATCGTAGAAGCTAAAACAGCAGCTTAGGAGCAACTTCTGAGTTAAGCAGAATCAGCATGCACTACAGGGTAACAAGCATGTAGTGTGTCACTGACTTCGCACGTCTCTCTTCCAGCATTTGAGGTTTGGTCCTCTGGGACTTGTCACCCATCTTGGTCCCCTCCAGCTTTCCCACCAGGGACAGCACTTCTCCGGTAGGCTCATCTCGACGAGTGCGGTCAATCAGAGAGCGATCAGCTTGCAACACCAAGTTTGAGTTCTGGCATATACAGTTTAAGAAAGGGTGATGAGCGTGGGTTAGTAGAGGACTATGCTAACAGCTACCTAACGGGGTACATATTACCCAGCCTCAGTAAATCCAGACAAGCAAACACCAGCAAAGTAAATGGAAATGAGCAAAAGATGCACGACTGGCCAAAATGCTGCTTGGTGACGTTATTGCAAGTGATACTACTCACCGCTTTGTACTCATACTGCAAGCTACGTGCAGTAACATCCGCCATGGCGGATTTGCTGTAACGCTAGCTGTGTTAGCTAGTTTGCCGAACTTTTACTCAACGACGTCCAGTCCGATAACCAACCCCGAACTGTCAGTTATTTTCCCTGCGTGATTTATGGCAGCGTACGGGGCATTGGCCTACCTGTTAATATGACCTCTACCATACGATATCACTTGAACCCTGGGTTTCGTAAATGAAGTGCGTGTTTGATACGTTGAACGGCACGGCTAACGCACGAGCATAAAACAATCCCTCGCAATTGCTTCCGCTTCCGGGTCGAAGATCCAAGCGACTAATAAACAAAGGGGAGGGGGGGGGGTCCGCCAGTAAACCGAGAGAAGAAGAAGGGTCAGCGTGGGATGGAAAACTGAGCTCGGTCGGTGCCCTCATTGGCGGTCTTTTTCTTATTCCTTTAATTGTATTGGCGGTTAGCAAACAGATTTCGGGCTCATTGCCGCCACCGACTGATCCGGAGTGTGAACTACAGCACGACCCTTATTTAGTAACGCGATTATTTCCACTCTTCAAAAACCCTCTTCAAAGCCCCCTTTGCTGCTTTATACGCCTCCCTGCTCATCCTCCACACCCAATCACCTTCTTCTTCTCCTTTTTCCAATGACTAGTTAAAATAATAATAAGTCCTTCACACCCATTTCCCACTCTGCTGTAACTTCTCTACTTCACAGGTTTCTGAGGGGGACTAAAAGCCTCTCTCAGCAGCTGCACACCTTCTCCAGAAACTCCCACAACACCCAGAAATGTCCTCGCTGCATCTACAATTACATCAATTCTCTCAGATTTTCTTTCTACGCCAGCAGTAACGGTTAATTACCAAAAGGCCAAAAACTTCATCTGGTCCTTACAAAAGCAAAACTCAGCATGCTTCCTGACTGACTTGCCCCCCTTAGCTTCTTGTCTCTCGTCATTTTCGCTTCTGTCCATTCTCTTAGCAGTTACAGCATACGACAATCCCTCTTCTGCTCTCATCTTATCATCAACCCCAGGCCGTCCCCGGGTCCTTTCTGTGCGGAGTTTGCATGTTCTCCTCGTGTCTGCGTGGGTCTCCTCCCGGCGCTCCAGTTTCCTCCCACCATGAAAAAGACATGCATGCTAAGGTTAATACTCCTGTCTGTGTCCCTGACCAAGGCGATGGAAAGAACTGGAGTTGGTCCCCGGGCGCTGCAGCTGACCACTGCTCCTATACAATAGGATGGGTTAAATGCAGAGAACAAATTCGTTGTAAGAATACAATGACAAAAGATAAAGTGGCTTTCTGTCTTATTCACATTTCACATTCTCTTCCTTAATTCTTTCTGGACACCATGCTGACCCCATATCATGAGCTCCCTTGCAGTGCAGGCACTGTGCTTGCGCTTTCTCAATTTTCCAATTTTCCACATTGCAGTTGTCCTTCCCACATTGCCCACATCGTCTGACTCCATCACATACTGCTGCGACATGTCCATATTCATTACAGCAAAAATATCTGAGAGGAGCTCTCTCATATAGCCTCACACTGTAACTCGCATAATCAAGGTACATTCTTTGCAGCGACTCCCCTTCAAAAGTCAGACACAGAGAATTACTCTCCTCCTTCACCCCTTCTCGGAATCTAGTCTTTCGTCTTGCCTCCCTCACACCTGCAACATCCCAAAATGTCTCAGCCCCCGCTGACAGTGGCACGCCACTTATCATTCCCTTCTTCTTTGCTTTTAATCTGAGCGGGAAGCGAGTCACACGGAGAGACCTTCTAAACACCTTGATTTTAAGGGCTCTATCTCTCCTACGCTTTGAGATACAATCAATGATAACCGTCCCACTTCTAGTTATCCTGATCTGTTGTACATCTCCAAATGTTCTCCCTGCAAACATTCTGACCTCATGTGGGCCCTTGAAAATATCCTCTCGTCACGGCTGCCATCCCAACAAGATACAGCAGCGACTGACTAGAATCACTTGAGTAATCTGACGTATTCTCCTCGCTTTTCTTATTTTCAAACCCTCTCATGTCCCCCTTTTTGTTTCCAGTTTCACTCTTCGAGTCCGACGTCATTCCCTCCCCCCTCCCCTCACCTTTTCTTCCTACCTCACTGGCTGTGTTCACAAAAGTTAGTTTTATTTTCCCATTTATGAAAAGACAAAAAAGTCTACTGGCCCTGGTGTTTGTACAGTACAACAGAAAAACAAGCATAAGAATGTTACGTTTTTATGGTTTTACCATAGTCCATTTTCGTACGAGCAGTCAGCCTTTTTTTTTGTTGTTGGGATAATTGAAGATTACATAGGAGTAAAAACATAACATAAACCAAGACTTGAATTGCCAAAAGCCTCGGGCAGATGGTGACTAACTGGAATAGGTCTGATATGAGAATAAACCATCGCAGTGTTGACCTCATCAAATGCTGCGGTACACTTTCATTCTGAATATCCTTGTGGAGAAGAAGTCGAGATATTTTTCTCTTGAGGTTACGATAACAACCGGCATGGGCAGAATGTGATCTGTGACTGACAGAATATGGCGGTGTCAGCTTGTGAACAAAGAACACAGGCTGTGTGAGCATGTGTTCTGCCCGTAGAGTTTAATTGGCAAATCCCTGGGAGCAACACACTGCTCCAGTTCTGCACCACATACATATCTTTCAAGCTCTGTCAGAGGAGCACACTGTTCTGAAGCTCGGTCTCAGTCCCCGGCCTGTTCGCTCTGACTCACAATTACGGCACGGCGCGTGAAACGAAACCAGTAAAGACAAGTCTGCTCAGAACTTGATCGTTAGACATTCTTTTAGACTGGATGCATCTGGGAAGACCAATGAACCTTGGCTTTTTTCAAAGCCGTCGAAGAGAAACGATCGGTGGCTGTTATCTGGAACCGCTATTATCGGCCTAACCGAATGCAGCCTAAAATAGAAAGCGTGACGGCAGCGTGGGTGGGAAAAGGGGCGGCGGAAGCGCCAGTGGTCTTTGTCTGAAAATGGCTATTGGCATCCTCGGTGCACATTTGGCGCTTTCATTTTGAGCTAATGTGCCAATTCACGCCCAAGTATCCTATTAGACAGTGTCTATGGAACAATATATCAATATGAAATTGTCAATTAGTTAATAAGCCCTACAGGAAGTCCAGCATACCTATCAGTTTCACGCTGTAAGAAATCCCCACACCGAGGTAGCTGCAAATGCTCGATATGTCAGTTGAAGAAAGTAAGCTGTTGAAAGCATCTGACCCCACATGTGGTTGAGGTTCAGCCTTGTTGATCTTCTTGGATTAAGTTCCTCTTTTTTTTTGTGTGTGGTCATAAACAACTTGCTTAAGGACCGCACCAGGCTCAAGTCTCTACATTAGGTATGCGGATTATGGTTATGGGTATGTGCATTAATTATGTCTCATAGTTTTTACATTATTCTCATTTGCAGGGGTCATTGTGACAAATTATCACTGTTTATGAACTCAAACATATCAAACAACACATAAAACACACAAAATAGTTACCATTAGTGTTTATTTCACAATATAAATTCTTACAAAGGTCTTTTTCTTTTTCAATCATACTTTACTTGATTATTGATAAATCCAACCATTTTACAAAATATTTTCAAGATTACAGGTTATATAGTTCCTTTCAGGATGTCTGAATCGTGCTAATAGGTCCCTCCCGTAAGATGTCATTTCTGTTCGCACAACATCCTTATCATATTACATTTTGGTCATCACGAGGAAGGCTGCAACATTATAGGCTGTAGCTACGATTAAGCCGAACTTGAAATTTACAAAAAGAAAAAAAAACTTAGAAAAATAAAAATAGTGGAATCTTTAAATACAGCTTTCAACAATGGTCAGTCAAAAACAAAAAAGGGTCCTGTTTGTGCAGTGTGTCCGCCGAAGTCGGTGCGCGTTACCAAGCTGGCCGGATGCTGGGAGTCTCACAGGATAACATGAACGAAGAGGGCCATGATCGCCGCGCTGATGAGCCCGGAGATGGGAACGGTGACGAACCAGGCGATGAAGATGTTCCTGAACAGATGCCAGTCGACCGCCTTCCTGGAGCGCAGCCACCCCACAGCGACCACGGAGCCGACCTGGATGCACAGAGCACGCAAAGCTGCTCAGCAGAGGCCACGTAGCTTTCGAAAAACTGACCACAACATTATTTCATAGTACGCAACTGAAGGTTGTGCGCATGAGCGTCGTTTATACGTGTTTGGGGTGAAACGGGTTCGCTACCTTGCAGTGGGTTGTGCTGATGGGAAGGCCGATATTGGATGCCACCACTACTGTGAGTGCTGAAGCCAGTTCAATGCTGAAACCACTAGTGTGAAAGAAAATACGTTACCGGTTAGAGCGATTGATGAATCTTTGTTTGTGGAGGTCGGAAAAAAAAAAAAAGGTTTGTGACTTGATCAAGCCACACACGCCGAGTCGCTGAATGTAAGCGAATTGAGGCTGTCAATACGATGTGAAACGATACTGAATGAGCGCCGTGACGAGGATGAAGAGAGTGTATGGTGTACCTGGAGGGTGTGATAGGGGTGAGGTCCTTCCCCATAGTCTGGATAACCCTTTTCCCCCACACCCAGAGCCCGATGCAGATGCCCACTCCTCCGTACAAGAGCAACCAGATTGGCGTGGGTGCGTTGGATACCACCGAACCACTCTCGTACAGCAGCCAGAGAGCCACCAGTGGACCAATTGCGTTGCTGTTGGAGTAACATAGATTGCATAAGTCCCCCCAAATTAGCAACTTATATGCAACCAACCCCCCAACCCCCCAAGAGTACTACCCTTGCCTACCTGACATCATTCCCTCCATGAGCGAAGGAGCCAAAACACGCTGTGAGAATCTGGAGAAACTGGAAAATCATGGCGACCGCTGGTTGGTCGACCTCTAGCTCATCCTCCTCCACAACGAGGTCTCTGTTACTCTCTGGCGCCACACTACCGTCCTTCACCGGTGTGCCGTCTGTTACCGCCACGCTGTAGCTGCTGAAGCTGCTGCAGCTGCTGTGGCTGTACACCCTTGACCGTCTCTGAAGCCCGCCATCCAGCTCCTTGTACTTAGGGTCACCTTGAATGCCGTAGATGGCCATGGTGTAAGATGTGTAGCTGTTGTTGCGGCGGATGGGCCTCGCTTCTGCATCGGAGTCGCCGATGCAGTCGCCGACCTTGGCCATGTGAAGCTTGTGCAGCAGGTCTTTGTAGAGCCCGGAGTCTTTGTGGATCGTGTGGGACCTTCCGCTGTGAGGATCAGTGATGGTCATGGGGCCGAAAATGCCATTAAGCCCTGCGTAAAAAGGGTGATACCTTATTCAAATTAAACAAGTTAATTGTATTTAACCTCCCCCAAGTGACATTTGGAGTCAGATTCAAACAATTTAAGATAGGTGGAGAAAAGAATTGATTATTTTTGAGGGATTTTATGCAGATCTCACCATTGCTGACATCCAAGTCTTTGGTGTCCATATCTTTATTGTCTAAATCGGCTTCCTCTGAGCCACCGAGTCTGAAAGCCACCCTCTGACTGTCTTCTGGAGGGGTCTGGGGTTCAGGGTCACAAGGGTCGGAGCGCTGCTCCGCTGAGACGCTTGAGGAGTTCTCCATCACTACCGTTTCGGAGGGATTAGCCTCCAATTCACCTAATGGACAAAGATCAGGGAACCAAACGGCAAGATGTATTGGCAGAGCTGTCCAAAGGCTTCCACCTGCTTTCTTCGACAATATCAGAATCAGAATCCACTTAATTGGCCAAGTGTGCGTATGCAGACGAGGAATTTGACTCAGCTTCTAACGCTTGCAGACGTCACTCAAAACAAAAAACAAAAAACAGAAGAACGAACAAAAAAGACAAAAGCAGAAGAAATAAATGGAATAACAAACAGGACACTGGAGACCAGCACGCACGCACAACAGGGCTGTTGCTACTATACAGTCTTGTTATGGTTGAGTCATCAACAACCTAAGTCCACATATTATACCATATTGCATATATCATATATGGCACATACACCATACCACAACTCCCCAACCCCCCATGCCCACATACAATGCTATATACTCCCACTATATTATGTTGTTGTGTTGTGTAAATTGTGTAAACACAACATCCATTGCACGCTGTCCGTCTTGGGAGAGAGGTCCCTCCTCCGCTGCTCTCCCTGAGGTTCCTCCCTGTTTTTTTCTCCTTGTTAAAGGTTGTTTTTAGGGAGTTGTTCCTTATCCCATGTGAGGGTCCAAGGACAGGATGTTGTGTTGCTGTAAAGCCCACTGAGGCAAATATGCAATTTGTGATATTGGGCTGTATAGAAATAAAATTGACTTGACCTGCTGTGACAGAATCATTTATGACACTGAAATAGTAGGCAAATAGGCGTCACTGAATATTGCCACAGCTATTAGCCATCATGGGCCCTTTGCCAGTTGTGATATGATTATATTTTACTCACGTTTTATCTTTTTTCTGAGGCGTGGACAGACAACAAACCACACAACGACAGCGGTGATGAGGGCGCAGCTCAGGGAAATGCACAGTGTACCCCACCACGGCACTCTGTCGAAACCCAGCACTAAGACAAAAAGGGGACACAAAAATCAGCCTTTTTCAGATAAGCGACAGGCAACAACCGATATGGCCCGGTACTCTGCAGGCCCCCCTAAAGTCAGCACGTGCGATCCGCTCGCCGGTCATACGAACGTTTCGGGGAGCACCATCGAGCGCTATGCCCCCCCGACGGTTCTTAGAAAGCAGGGGAAGGGAGCGGATGGCTTTTTTTGCACGGTAGCCGAGGCCCCTTTCCTGTCTCGAGTTAGGGGTCACGCGATTTGGGGAAATAAACAGAATCATGCAAAAAATATCTCAACTGCCCGCTCGTGTATTTCAGCGTGGTTATAAAGCCAACAGTATCAGAAGGGAAGCGCTCTGCTGCGAGCAGATAGTTAGGCAGAGACCGGCGCTGCGGCGCGGAGATAATTTATGGAGCGCAGACACTGCCGAGGACGGCTCTGATTAGATCAGAATGACTGGGCACCTTACTGGGTAAGGCATTCTGGGAAAAGTACTCCGTTTGCAAAATGTTATCAAGCAACGTGGTCCCACACGGTTATTGATGCCCTCTATTAATGTTCATAGCCAACAGCACAACCCTTTACACCAGTTTCTTACGAGCCAATAGTCTATCAGCCAGACTGTTGGCGGCCTCCGAGGCTCTCGCTCTGCCTGCCGAAGCGCGATATTATGAACCCTACATAGGCCTCGCCAAAATCCCGTTTCTGGCTTTGTCACGTGTGCGCCACCGTAGCAACGTGAAAATATGTTGTTATGGGGTTAGCGCTCATCAAGGAAACGCTGTACACCCACAATTTAACCTGTCTAAGTTATCCACAATCAACATTAATATAATACCAATAACGTATCCAAGGAGCAGAGGCAGACCTTGTAACCTAAAATTGTTAGGTTAGTCAACTTAAGGCTATTCTTTCCCTCACAATCATAATTTCAACCCCATGGTTCACTTTTTAGACGATTCATAAGTTATGTAACTTAATATTTTGATTATTTTTAATCAAAACCAAAAATAATCTAGACTTCCTGCTTAATTTCGTTTTCAGGGCAAACACTTAAATCATAAGACAAACATCCTAGTCATGTCTTTCACTTCATTTACCAGAAAGTTTACATTTTCTACTATTAGCCTAGGCCTATAGTGTATAGTGCACAGTGTTGTATAAAGAAGGCCTGCTGAAAAGCTATAGGCTACTTGGGTAAAAGTAATGAAGTATCAGACATCGAAACTACTCAAGTTTCAATGAGCAATGAGGATCATGAACAGAGGAGAGCACATAAGACTGCCATTTTAATTATTATTTTGCCACTAGGGGGAGAAATTTACTAACTTTGGCGACCAAAATTGAAGGTAGCTAACGTTAGCTTTGCTTCGCACCGAGTTGATAGTTGATTGTTTCCTTAGCAACGCAGCGGAAATCCGGCGTCCGTTCGCGAGATTTGGGACAGGGTACGGGATTTTGGCGAGGGCTATGTAGGGTTCATAATATCGCTGCCGAAGCGCCCATTTCTACTGGGAGGGCGGTTCATTAATAACGCGCCCCTCCCTCCATTGCCCGGTCGAGACGGTCCTAATTCTGCCCGCCTCAAAACTAATTCCTGTCCTGCCAGAAAGTGACCCGCCCTCTTTCCGACCAAAACATTGCTTAAAAAAACGTGCTGTTGCAGTTATTAATTGAAACTTAGCACATATATTTGCAATTAATTCACGCGAGCGGCTAGTACAGCAATCTTCCCTTTAATAGAAACCACTTACCAGTTTCATCCTGTTGCCAATGGCAGGTTAACCCCTAACACAGGCCTTAATAGTGTGAGCTAGCATTTGCAGTACGGCCGCACAACGTCGACGCCGCCTACACAAAGGCGGTCCTGTCAAGTCTGGCCTGGGGGTCTGAGTAAAAATGCACGTTCGCGAACACGCCGCGTGACACCCAGTGTGAGTGGTGCTCCCCGGCGTGTGTTTTTAGGATAGCGGCAGGGGTTACGGTGAGGACCCACTGACACACCGGCCTGCGGCCTTCGGCGAAGGGCCCAGGCCGGTTGACTTCTTGAAAAGTTCAAGCCTGTGAATGAGACGAAGAATGAGCGGGAATTTTGCCCTCTTCTGTCGTTCACCTCACGCGCTCGTCTGAGTTTTGCCTGGCTGGCGGAGCGCCGTAGCTTCGTTGGGAGACATACTTTGGATAGCATTATGGGAAGCGAAGTCTGTTGCTTGACGGTGGAGCGAGTTATAAGTAACCGAACACAGCGTGATCGGAGATTTTGAAATATCTGTGGAATGTCCCCTCGTTTTCTTTTTCTTGCTGTTGGATTCCCCCCTCCCCCCCTTTTCTCTCCAATTGTACTCGGCCAATCACCCCACTTTTCCGAGCCGTCCCGCTCGCTGCTCCACCCCCTCTGCCGATCCGGGGAGGGCTGCAGACTACCACACGCCTCCGCCCATACATGTGGAGTCGCCAGCCCCATCTTTTCACCTGACGGTGAGGAGTTTCACCAGGGGGACGTAGCACGTGGGCGGATCACGCTATTCCCCCCAGTCCCCCCCGAACAGGCGCCCCGACCGACCAGAGGAGGCGCTAGTTTGGTGACCAGGACACACACCCACATCCGGCTTCCCACCTGCAGGGACGCCCGACCAAGCCGGAGGTAACACGGGGATTCGAACCGGCGATCCCCGTGTTGGCAGGCGACGGAATAGACCGCCACGCCACCCGGACGCCCCGGTTGGATTATTGAAAGCGAATCCTGTTCTTTTCCGGTCGAGTAAGTTATGCCTTAAGTAACCAAACACAGGATGATCTGAGGTTTTGAAACATCTACGGTCGCCTCCTGAGAAGACCGTCCTCCACATTAATAGATGGAGCACGCCACCGGGGCTCCGGTGACACATCTATCCCGACCTAGGGGAGTGCTTATGGAAGAATCAAGGGTGTGGTTTGCGTGTGGGTTCTGTACTCACATGGTGCGCCCGTGAACATAATGGAGAAAAGGTTGATGCCCATCGTGATAGCGTAGAAGACGGGGAGAGCTCTGAGGCCGTTGCGTACAGGGTCAGGCTGTGGAAATTCATGCTGGTGAGCAACTGGGCCCAAACTAAAAAATTGCTTCACATAGGTGCATACTGAGCAGATACGTGCACTGGTTTGTACGGCGTATATAGACATGTGTGAAGGAAACCGGTGCGTTCGCATTTGCTTACTTTGTTCAAGATGAATTTGCGAACAAAGTAGAAGAGGATCCCTGACATGACGCCCGAGAGCAGAGGCGAGAGGAACCAGGATGCCACTGTCGGGAACATGGAAACAGTTCAGCAAACACTGTTTAAATAGTTACACAGCGAGTCGTTTCTCAGCTCGAAAACACACAATGGCGTCAGACCGTGGAGGGGAGAGACAGAGTATATTTACCAATACGGAGCAGCTCTATCCATCTGACCCCTTGGTGACCTCTGGCAACCATGGAGTAGCCAATTGTGGCTCCCACAATACAGTGGGTTCCAGAAATGGGGAGCTTCAGGAAAGAAGCCGCCAGCTGCCACACAGCAGATCCTGCAGACCAGAAACACCACTATAGCCCGTTTCACCGCTCTGCCGTTTCAGCCACATCAGTTGAAAAGTCGCCACTCAGTCATCGGCTTTTTCTAACCTTCACTCAACCAGTCAAACTAATTCACATCATATTTCTCTTATAGCAAAGACCTATCAGATATATATATATATATATATATATATATATATATATATATATATATATATATATATATATAGTGTTTTTTTTGTGAGGGCTCAACTAATGAGGAGAGGAATACCTGTATCTGTGTTGATATATACACACACACACACACACACACACACACACACACACACAGTCACACTGTGAAGATGAGCCATACATAGCCTTGGGGCTGATGGCTGTGACCAGCCTTACTTAAATAGCCTGGGGTTCAGAGTCAAAGCCATATCATCTATATATAGCTGCTGAAGGGCAGGATTTTTTATTTTTTTATTTATCAATCTCCTGACTTAAATGTTCCTGTTTGGGGATTTAAACCACCTAACTATTTATTTCCCCGCTGCCCCGGATAACCTCCAGTGGGTGTCTGAACCGTACTAAGGAATGTGAACACTCACCGCTCATGGCACTTATGGTCCCTGCCATAAGTATGTGTTCAGAGCCGTTGTACATTGTCACGTCAATGATGCCCTGTCGGATAGTCTCACTGACCTTGGCCCCGAGCAGCATGGAGCCCGTGGTCTCAAAGATGGAGGCCAGGATGCAGGCCTGCTGCAGGGTGACCACGCCAGAGCCCACCGCCGTACCGAATGAGTTGGCCACGTCATTGGCCCCCACCGAGAAGGCCAGGATGAAGGCAATGATGAAGCCCAACACCACGAGCCATAAGTAGCCCGACAAATCGGACTGTGTAGCCAAGGCCACAGTAGAGGTCGCAACTATCGTTACTAAGGTAGTTGTATCCATCGCCAAATTGTTTCAAATAATCCTGAATTCCAATTAAGATAATGAAACAGTCAAATAGAGACAATTTCTGCGTCTTATTGCTTTAAGAGGTAGCTTGTGGTTATGGATAACTTTGTACCTCTGCCAAAAGTTTTAATGAATTAAAAAAAAACTTTTTGAGGCCTTTCTCAATTTTCCCAATTTCCAAAAGCCAGAATCAACATTTGCTGCTATCTAGGTACACGGGGCTTCTCTGTAGGCGTCATGAGGAAGTTAGAGTCTGTGGCGATGGGAAGGGTGTCCATGGTGGCAGTCAGCTTCTGACGATGCGCTCTGTGAAACATAGGAAGGAACGCGAGAGACAGCTGGTGAGGAAAAGACTGAAACACAACACTTGGTTAGTTTAGAAAGCAACGAATACAGATCCAAAGTGTGCCGGCACGGTAGCACGGCTCACATCGAATGCCGCATATGTTGGTTGGCCAACGCACAGTAAAGCTGTCTAGACAAGCGAGGCTGGTGGAATGTGGGATCTATCACAATGAGTGGCGCACAAGTGTGCAACGACTAGTTTGGTTTTTGATTAAGTTCTGCACAAGCGTGAGTCTACACTCCAGCATGGCCGCTCCTGACTGAGCACTGTGCAAAGCTGGGTTAACCACAATGTGAATAATTACCTCTTGGAGTCAATGACTTAACCAGCTATGCGGTGGTGGTGGTGCATGCTCTTACTGGAGCCGTTTACGAAACGCTTCATCTTTCCAGGGTTGCAGATGTCCCAGAACAGACCGACACTGCAGAGCACCTTCACGACTTGAGCATCATACTATAGTTTTGGCTTAAATGAGCACCTAAAATATAACATGTGCTATAGCCCTGTGCCCTGCATGAGTCGTTGTGGCTGCCTCTTTCATACCCTGGCTCTGACACAGCGTTACTATTGTCCTCCATTTCCCTCTCTCCAAACAGCTTTTGAGGTGCCAAATCCGCCATCAAATTGCAAACGTGACGCGTAAGGTGCCTTGTTTGACCTGTGCCGTTTTGTTTATTTTGGTTTCCGTGCATTGGTCTTCCCCCCCCCCCTTTTGTTTTGTTTTGAAAGCGTTGTTTTGGGTTCGACTTGACCGATAACGTATAAAAAGGGGGGTGGGGGGACCAGAGAAGTTCCTTACTTCACCCTACGCCCTTTCGAACACGGACCAGCTATCGCTTGTGTTGTCACAGAGAGTTTGCAAAATAGGTTCACTGTTATTTACATTTGTTTTTTGGTTTTTTTTGTATTCCGGACCTGCCTCTATATTTCTTATTGTTATTTTAACGCGGTCACAATAAAACCAGCCCGCTTTAAAAAGGAGGAGGAGGAGGAACTGGCCCGTTTCGCCGCTGCCCGTCCGCAGCATCAGTATCTTAAAACACGTGAATCTCCGAGTCACAGCGTTGCTGCGTCTGTTCCGGCGACGTTTATCTCCTATCCCCGCGAGCGGCGGGGCCCACGAGCGCACGCTCACGCTCACGCACGCACGCACACGCACGCACGGCGGGAAATATGCTCACCTGTGAGACCCGCGCCAGGGCGGCTGGACCGGCGCAGGACCGACGTGCACCTGCGTCGCGCGGCTCTCCTATCGATGCAGACCGGCAGCGGCAGGTTGCGGTGCGCGAGCTGGCGTGCGTTATATACGGGCGGAGTGGCGCTGCGCGCGCACGTCCCCCCGGTGTCATGGGACCGCTCCCAGCTAATATTTAGCCTGTTTGTTGTCGACAAAAGATAATTACAGTTTTCTCCCTCATTACTCCGGCGCCTTTGGCTAAGAAGACGATCGCGTTTTTTTTTCTTCTTCTAAAAAGTCTCTCTCTCTCTCTCCTCTCTCTCTCTCTCTTCTCTCTCTCTCTCTCTCTCTCTCTCTCTCTCTCTCTCTCTCTCTCTCTCTCTCTCTCTCTCTCTCTCTGTCCCCCCCCCTCTCTCTGTCTCTCTCTGTCTACTCCCCCCCCTCTCTCTCCCCCTCTCTCTCTGTCTCTCTCTGTCTCCTCCCCTCTCTCTGTCTCTCTCTGTCTCTCTCTGTCTCTCTCTGTCTCTCTCCCCCCCTCTCTCTGTCTCTCTCTGTCTCCTCCCCCCCTCTCCCTCTTTCTCTCCCTCTCTCTCTGTCTCTGTCTCCTCCCCCCTCTCTCTGTTTCTGTCTCTCTCTGTCTCCCCCCTCCCTCTCTCTCTGTCTCTGTCTCTCTCTGTCCCCCCCCCTCTCTCTCTCTCTCTGCCCCCCTCCCTCTCTCTGTCTCTGTCTCTCTCTGTCTTCTGTCTCTCTCTGTCCCCCCTCTCCCTCTCTCTCTGTCCCCCCTCTCCCTCTGTCTCTCTTTGTCTCCCCACCCTCTCCCTCTCCCTCTCTCTCTCTGTCGCCCTCCCCCTCTCTCTGTCTCTGTCTCTGCTCCCCCCCTCTCTCCCTCTCTCTGCCCCCCCTCTCTGTCTGTCTGTCTGTCTGTCTGTCTGTCTGTCTGTCTCTGTCTCTCTCTCTCCCTCTCGCTCTGTCCTGTCTCTCTCCCCTCTCTCTGTCTATCTGTCTCTCTCGCCCCCCCCCCTTATCTCTGTCTGTCTGTCTGTCTGTCTGTCGTCTGTCTCTCTCTCAGGGCACAGGATGCACACTCATGTTCAGGGGGTCTAGTGGCTGCTCGGCTGAAATCTGATTTCACGTTTTTCCAAATAATTTCAAACTTGAAAGAATGTGTTTCTGCTTGGGGCCATGGAGATGTTCTGTGTACTGTAGGAAACCAACTGCTGCTCCTTATTTCTGGAAGGAAAAAAAACAAGAGGGGGGGCGGGTCTGTGTCGTTTGTTTTTACTGTGTATGGGGATTGTTGTGTTTTCATTATGTATATGGGTATCTGTGTTAATATTGTAACGTGCGTGGATAAGTAGACACGTTGGCCCCGGGATATGGGATCCGACCCTCTAGTCGACTGGTTATCGCTTGCGGGTGTGGGAGCCACGGGTTCACGTGGCGGGTCTCGGGCTGCCCCTGAATTCACTACAACAGGGGTTTTCAAAGTGTAGAAAGTGAGCCTCCCCTCAGAGAACATAACAACAGCTGCGCCCCCCTCCCAATTAATATTATTGTTGTTGCTATAATGTATGTTCCACTCAGGTATAAAAACGGGTTTCAACAATAAATGACGCATCTTTGAAGATGATCTTTTATTTTTTTAAACATCTTTTTCAAACATTTTTAAACATCTTTATCTTTATGTTTTAAACATCTTTTAAACATTTTTAAATGTTTAAAACATCCTTAAACGTTTTAAACGTCTGTACCCGGTTATTTTCTTGCCCGGTGCGGGATTCGATACTGGGTGTACTGCACCTCAATCAAGGCAACCTCACTAAACGCTCGGCTAAAGGGTCAGATCCGTTAGCTAGGGGCTAACGTGTCTTATTAGTAGTTTACAGTCGTCACCCACCCCGGAAGGGCGCCCTCGCGCTTTGTTATTCCCGCGCTCCGAATAGACTTCTGAGGATCTGCACACTTCCGGTTCCACCGCTGCCACCAATGTAACCGGTTATTTTCTTGCCCGGTGCGGGATTCGATCCGGGGTGTACTGCACCACAAGGCGACATCACTAACCGCTCGGCTAAAGGGTCAGACCCGTTAGCTAGGGGCTAACGTGTCTTGTTAGTGGTTTACAGTAGCTAGCGCCTCTTTGCAGATAACACACTGCGGGCAGTGGGCGTCATCAGGACCAATCCATGAAAATCCAAACTTTAAATAATCACGGTCACACTTCCTCCGTGTTCTGCTTGCTGTCTCCTCTCTCACTGTAGGTAATGTCACTAAAAATCGAGCATGCTGAAGTTAACTAAATTTAGCTAGATGTTTACGGTTACTTTTTCTTCACGGTTTTTTTTTCCTCACGCCGCGCCTCCCCCCCGAAGCTCTCTGGCGCCCCCCAGGGGAGGCGCGCCTCACACTTTGAAAACCCCCGCGTTACAATATTCTTATCTCACTGTGAATGAAATTTGGACCGTTAAAGACTTGGTTAAAGGTCTCTCTCTCTCTCTCTCTCTCTCTCTCTCTCTCTCTCTCCTCTCTCTCTCTCTCTCTCTCTCTCTCTCTCTCTCTCTCTCTCTCTCTCTCTCTCTCTCTCTCTCTCTCTCTCTCTCTCTCTCTCTGTTTTTTTTCTTGACACAAATGAGAAAAATAATACCCCCCCCCCGTATTCCCCTATCAGGCTGGGAGAAAATCAGTCTCATCTCTGAGTGATATTCGTTGAAACCATAGTATATCAAAATGAAAAGAAGCAACCAAAAAAAAAGTAGTCAAAAGGTGATAGTTACTGATCAACCTCTAACATTTACTATTAGTGTTATTTCTCTGCAACAAATCGAGTGTGTGTGTGTGTGTGTGTGTGTGTGTGTGTGTGTGTGTGTGTGTGTGTGTGTGTGTTGTGTGTGTGTGTGTGTGTGTGTGTGTGTGGCATCTTCTCAGTCAGCGGAAAAATTGTCGTTTCTGAAATGCAACAGTGACCCCAAAACTGCTGATGACTTCCCGTTCATTACTTATTATATGGTAGTGCCGGTGTGCGCACAGGCGTAACGAGTCTGCGCGGGCCCCGGTGCAGGGATGTTCAGAGCTGGGTCCCCGGCCTGCCCGTCGATGTTCAGAGCTGGGCCCCGGCCTACCCGTCGATGTTCAGAGCCGGGCCCCGGCCTGCCTCATCGATGTTCAGAGCTGGGCCCCGGCCTGCCCGTCGATGTTCAGAGCCGGGCCCCGGCCTACCCGTCGATGTCAGAGCTGGGGCCCCGGCCTGCCCGTCGATGTTCAGAGCCGGGCCCGGCCTGCCGTCGATGTTCAGAGCCGGGCCCCGGCCTACCCGTCGATGTTCAGAGCGGGCCCCGCCTACCCGTCGATGTTCAGAGCGGGGCCCCGGCCTGCCCGTCACAGTCAGATGTAACGTAGCGTCAACGTCAGTGATTAATGAAAGAAGTGAAAGCGTGCGCTTTAAAACAACCAGCAACAGTGAGATTCCCGGCAACAGCTGACGCCTAAGGCTGCTCTCACACTAGGGACCCGGGCCCGGATCCAAGTACACCTTGATCCAAAGTCCAGTTTGTTTGAGTGGTGGGAAAGTAGCGTACCATACATGGGCACGGCGGTCTCGAATATGGTTCATGTGTACTCGGGGTACGGTTTGCATCAGGTGGGGGGGTGGGGGGGGAAACCTATACCGAAATAAAGGAAGTGGACTGCTATGCTAAAAAAAGGTATTTCTCAGCGCTGCACGTCTCCTCCGAAATCTGCACATGTGCTGCGCTGATCCGGTGTGTAGATACGCAAGTTTACTCAGGTACGGAACAACATTACTAATGTGAAAGCTTACTGGCAAGGGTGGGGGTGGGGTGTGTGTGTGGTGTGGGGGGGGTGTGGGTGTAAATCTTACTCAGTCACGGTACAAAGCAGTCACACCTAATGTGAAAACGCCTAAGTGAAAGTATCACTAGAGACCGCCGTACTGTAGGAGAGGAGTCATAATAGCAAGGCCAAGACAGGGATAGACTAGCCTACTTAAACCCTGAGTAGTCATGTCTGCCTGATAAACACAGAACACAAGCGTGTGAGTTTTTATTGTTAGTCCAATAAATAATCAATAAGCTCCACTTGGCCCAGTGGTTAGCAGTGCTGCCTCGCAGCGAGAAGGTCCCGGTTCGAACCCCGGGCCGTCCCGGGTCCTTTCTGTGGGAGTTTGCATGTTCGCCCCGTGTCCGTGGTGGCTTTCCTCCGGGTGCTCCGGTTTCCTCCCACCATCAAAAGACACGCACGTTAGGTTAATACTCCTGCCTGTGCCCCTGAGCAAGGCAGTGGAAAGGAGAACCGGAGTCGGTCCCCGGGTGCTGTAGCTGCCCTCTGCTCCTATGCAATAGGATGGGTTCAATGCAGAGAACAAAGTTCGTTGTAACCTGCGCAATGACAAAGCTAAAGTAGCTTCTTCTTCTTCTTCTTCTTCTTCTTCTTCTTCTTCTACTTCCGTCATAGGTGAACTCTTGAGCTTTTCACTGTGCAAAATCTGGACTTCTTCTTCTTCTACTTCCATCATAGGTTCATAGGTGAACTCTTTGAGCTTTTCACTGTGCAAAATCTGGACACTTCGCCAGCTAGCTAACTCTTCTGCGCGGATTTTGCTGCGCAGTAAGCAGTACGCATGTCCATAATTACCTTTGCACATTTTTGAACGTACCGTATACCGTGCACCGAGTGCTCGAGAGCTAAGATATGATAGCGGTGACATAAAGAGGGGTCTGCGTATGAGGGCCTGAACTGTTGTGGGCCCCGCCCGACGCGGCTGGTAGTTTCGCCTCTGCGTGTGTGGTGTGTGTGGCGATGTGGGCTGGTCGTGCTTCAAGTGACACAGTGGTACGTCTGAGGTGGTCAGTTTGGGTTTGGCTCGTTTTGTCCTGCGGGGCTGTTTGAACGTTCATTGTAGATGTAGAATCAGGAGTTTCTGAGCTATCTAGTTGTGCTTGCTGGAGAGGACTGGAGCGCGCAGTGTGGATGAGTTTGCAGCAGCTTAAAATGGGTTTTAGTGATAAAAATATATATATTTTTAAATATTTTATTACCATCCATTCCATTGTCCAAGCCGCTTATCCTAATTAGGGTCGCGGGGATGCTGGAGCCTATCCCAGCAGTCATTGGGCGGCATGTGGGGAGACACCCTTGGACAGGCCGCCAGGCATCACAGGGCTCAGAGCAGCTTCTGGATGAGGACTTGAGGTTCCCACGTTGTAACGGAGGCATCCGCTAGCACTACGCAGGGCAGGCCACGTTACCGCTCTGCTCACAGACAGTTTCCCGTAGTCCCCTCTGGTCCACTCGGGAGGCTGATCCCCTTTTGTACGTTCTGTCAGGGGCTCTTGCTCCACCAAATCCCCTCTCAAGCTTTTCCCCTCTTGTTAAGGCCCCGCCTCTGCCCGTGTTAAATGAGTGCCCTGTGATGGCCTGGTGGGATTTTACCATTATTTAAATTTATTTTGTTAATTATTTTTAATTATTTGATTTTCTATTTATTCTTTAAATTTATTAAATTATATATATATATATTTGGTGAGCTGATATTGTCAGTATGATATCAGGGTGCATTCTGGAGGCCATGTATAAATTATTTTTTTGCCAGTGACAATATGTAAATCAGTGGTTTTGCTTGTCAAAATGTGTTCCTTGTCTTTTCAGTATGGCGGTGTATGTTGTGTTGATGCTTTCGTATACTACAGTGCAAACATTCACAGGACACATACACACACTTGTATATATGATATTTATTATATATATATAGATATATATATATATATATATATATATATATATGAAGGGCAACAATCTGTGCTCAATCTTATTTGAAAAATCTGCACTGAACATCTGGAAGTGAGGCTATATGTATGTATGTATGCATGTACATATGTATGTAAATGAAAGGGCACACAGTATAAGATTGATGAGATGAGTTGTTTCTGTTTCCTGCACCTGCCACTTTCCACATGTGAACCCTCTCGCATAAACAGAAGAACCGACTTGTTTGGTTTTAACGCGTCACGCACGCAACCTGCTCGTGCAACCTCTTCAACGCAGACGACAACTGCGTAGCAAAGGTCGTCGTAAACAACCACCAGGGAGAATTTATATGCAAATTCACTTTTACCACGTTGAGTAACGTTGCAAACACAAGCCAGGATGAAGTTTTCCCTCAGAAAACAAAGAAAACCTTTAAAAAAAAAACACTATATGAGCGGAATAAAGTGACGAGACTCACGCAACACCACAATAGGGGCGTTATAACGAGCCTTTGTGACGAGCCGCGTTGCCTTTGACATAATTGCAGTCACAAAATCATCGCACGCAATCATGTTCTTTGGGGATTAGAGGTTGTGTTTTCGTTAAACACAGAACGCTCTGTTTCGTTAAAGCGGGATGAAGAGGGCCGATCCGTTTGTTTGCTGATCGAGCGGAGCGCAGGAATTTTCCCAGAAAGCTCGCGCCGCGTCCAACGCGACGCGGCGCGCGCCTAATTATCACTATCGACGTACAGGAAAAGCCAAATAAATGCTGTTTTCCGTCCTCTCGGGGCCTTTGCCTTCACGATTACACATCTCTCGTCCATGACCCGAGAATATGGGTACGGTTTGTGTTCTTCGGAGGCTTTTGTTCACGTTCACACGGGCCCGAGTAGTTTATAGTTTATGTGTAACCAGCGGCTTCCTGCGATCACTCGTGCTTATCACACACCTCGGCCAAATACGTTCAAACTCATCCATCCGTTCCAGCCACGAGCCAAGCCGCTTATCCAGATGTGGGTC
>NC_079211.1:143596648-143626648 GCF_029633865.1 Lampris incognitus
TTCTCTCTCTCTCTCTCTCTCTCTCTCTCTCTCTCTCTCTCTCTCTCTCTCTTGCTGTGTCTCTCTCGATTGATACATGAGACGGTTTCCAGGATAGAAAATGATGTCTTTATTGGACAGGTTATTGTGAAGAAGTGAAATTTGTTGATATTGTTAAAAAGCTGTCACGTCTGTTTTGTGAATTTTTTTTTTGTTAAATAAAGACTTGTTTTAAATTAAAAATACCCCCCCCCCTCTCTCTGTCTCTCTCTGTCTCTCTCTCTCACTGGTTGACTATAAACAACTGTGTTGCACTCAGCACCGCGTCACTTGTCCGTGCTGCGTGTGCACCATGCGACATGAGGCCGGTCTGTAAACAGTAACACCGGACAGCCTCTAGATGGCAGCAATCGCCCGACAGCCGTCACACCGAGTAAAGAACGTACTAGAAGTGGATCGAAGAAGGTCGTATCGGTTCATCTGGATACAATGTTTATCGACAGGCACGTTTCATCACTCGAGTGATGAAACGTGTCTGTCGATAAACATTGTATCCAGATGAACTGATTCAACCTTCTTTGATCTTCTTACCTGGATTATTGAGCTGCATCAAGACTACTAGAAGTGAATTACAGTTCCAATACTCATCAATGAGGAAGTAAAGAATCAGCAAAATTCCTACGCCTTAACAAGCCGTCAGCGATCCTTTCTTCGCGCGCATGCGCACGCGCGCGCGGCGTACTTGCTGAAAGCATGGCCTGTATACTGGCGAACTGTCTGCTATGGTGCTGTGCACAGGGGTTTGTGGACACACTTTAACATCCAAATGACCCAAACTCAAGAGCCTTTTGTTTTCCCTGATCTTCTTCTTCTTCTTCTTTCTTTTTCTTTCTTTCTTTTTTTTTTACCATTTATTAACAGAAATATGCAGTTCATTGTTTTTTTCTCCCAGTTTCACAACATATACCGTACAATCTTCCAAAGCTGTCAAACTTGCCAGAATTTTCAAATTATTTTCCAGTGCATGCAAACTAAAATAATAACAATAACAATAATAATAATAATAATAATAATAAAACAAAACAACGTTGCCAGTTTAAAACGCGGTGGCTGCGGGGAAAGGTTTCAGTGCTAACTACCACTGCTAATATTACAAGACACAACATGCAAATAAGCAACAGAGGAGCGCGATCGGTTCTCATGCACAGGCCCATATCAGCCCTACCCTTCCTTCCCGCTTCCCTCCCTCCTAGGCCTTGCCAAACAGGATCTGTCGGATCTCATAGAGTCATTTTCTCAGGAGACAGGAATGTCAGAGCGCAAGTCCCGGTGCCTGCCAGGACACGCACGCCACATTCCCTGAATCTATACGGGAAAGGCCCCAGTGGGGCCGTTCAGCTTTCTTTCAGATCCAGCGAATCCACGGCAACAGCTCTTTGTATGCCGTGTACGTGCCGGATGTGTTACAGACAGCCACTGACTCACCACCGACATTAAGTTCGTCTGGAACGCTCAGCCTACCCCTCTTTACCGTGCCGTCCCAATGAGTTCGTCACCCCTGCATGTAAACGCGAAGGCCGAAAACCAACAGGGGAACGATTCTGGGATTGGGAACCCGTGTATTTTACACCCGCAGTCTAGCGTCATCGTTACGTTCGCCAGTTACAACAACACAGTTTGACAAATCCCCAAAAAACGAAAGCGCTTCTCGTGATATTAGCTTGACTTTATCAGTGTTGCAAAAAAAGAAGAAGAAGAGTCAAAGTTGTCATAGATTCCTGGTAAGTCTCCGTTCAGTGTACATTTTATAAGCGTTAAAATATACAGCGGACAAGCTTTTCGTTGTAGGCCGGGACCCGGGTGCATTGGAATATAAATACAAGACGACAAACAGTGTGGTATTCTGACCGCATGAAATGAATATGGCACAAAATTAGAGAAATGTAAAGGAACAGTGGGTTGATTTTTTTTTTCCAAGTCAGCCCAGGCCACCATCCAAACCAAGCAAATGCTACGGACAAGCGACAGGGCGGAAATGCAACAAACCAAAAAAAAATAAAAAAATAATAAAAATCCTGACTAGTGTTACATTTTCTCTGTTAAATGTGGACACACCGCCGCATCGGGTAGTCCAGTTTGACAGCCACCGGTCTCCTGCGTCTCTTACGTTTGACCTCTTAGCGGGGGGGGGGGGTCTCGGCGTAGTCTTTTCATTCCTCGGCTGGCGGACATGCACTCAGTGAAATGTTAAAAAGTCACATGTCCCCCCCCCCCATCCACCCTCCCCCCAACCAGAGCGAAGGTCTCCTCCGCTTTAATTCACTGACCAGCGGCTGGAAGACCGGCGACGGCGACGAAGTGCTGCAGGGTTCTTTGTGGGCTTGATTCGGGCTGTGGCCGTAGGTCGGGGAGTGAGTGACGCTCGGGCTGCTGGGCGGCGTGAGGAGCAAGAGAAGACTTGGACTTAATCTGCAACCACTTGTCGCCCAGGGCTTTGGTGAAGTGGTCGTCAACAGACACGCTAATGGAGAGCTGCTGGGAGTGGGCCTGCTGGTAATTCGCTCCCAGGCTCCTCTGGAAATGCTCCTCCACGACGTGGTCGTAGTTACTCTTGGAAGTCACTGGGTGGAAAAGATGCACGGCAAAGGTCAAACACGCGCACACACACCTTGGCGGCGAGACAATAGCAAGGCTGCATTATGTGTGACTGCTGTTGATGCTTAGGGAGTGCCGGCGGCGGAGTCGACAAGACGAAGCACGGGACACTGACCTGATGAGTGGCCGTTGTGGACCTCAGATCTGCTGGAGGGGCTTCTCACGGACGAGACGCAGGTAATCACAGAGGGGCGCATCTGGAAAAGAAAAATAAACAGATCGTTGTCTGGATTGACCTTATTTCATTCACCGCAGTTGACTCATGTTTCTTTTCTCTTGTTTCTTGGGTCCCCCATCCCTCAGCAATCTGACTTGATAATTCCACGTAGCCTAGAGCCCGGCATGGCACAATAATTGTTTTGCCGCGACGGCCGTTTTGTCGGAGGCTAATCTTGAAAACAAGCAAGCAAACCGATTCGACTGGTTGGGTTTGCCGCTGGAAGGGACGATCACTCCCAAACACGGTGGCACAAACAGGTCAAAGAGAGAGCAGTCTGTTTGGTCTTGTTGACGGCATTCCTGCCTCCATCGCTCACATTTTCTCCCCGAATCCGGCTGGATTGCATTGCGAGGACAAGCGCGGGCCTGTTTAAGGCTTTTTTGGAGAGAGGGCGCCTTGCAGATGGATCCACCAGCTATGGAGGTGGGAGATGTACAGATGCTCTGGGTGCCTGGAGCTACACTGAGATTACAGGGACGCACACCACCACCACAGTCACTAGATGCCCACCATTGTGCTTTGATCCCGTCCCATTTCCCCCCCCATCTGTGGGTGGTAAGCGCCACTTAGGGCTCCTGGGGGATTTACCTGTATTGGCTGCTGGGGGCTGTTGTTTTAGCCCTTTCCTCCGCGCCCTCAGACTCCTTCCTTGGTTTCTTGATGAGGGCGAGCGGCTCGTCCATGACCGGCGTGTAGTAGATGTGGTTGGGCAGGGGGCTGGTCGGGCTGGGCGTCGGGCTCCACGTGGACGTCGGGCTCTGTGGGACGCTGAACACCGGAGCTGACGTCGGCGCCGCTCTCTGGGCAGCCTTGGCGCCGCTTCTGTTCAACGCCCTCTCTCGCCTGCAAACACAGTTATCAATCGTTATCGATTCGTCGCGCGGGACGCCAGCCTTCGACTGGGTGGGCAGAATCTCGTCGTTCGTTATTGCTAGGTTACACCGGTCTACAAAATATAGTTGTTTTTCTTTCTTGCATGGACTTTGGAAACTGTTTTTTGGCTAATTTTGGGCCTGCTGAATCCAAATCTGAGTTCAGGTTTGCTCTATCACATCAAGTTTTTGTGCTCTCTGTATGCTCCTCGTTCAGGATTTTACAGAAGTTGACCGTCTTAGTCTGGCAATCTCGGTGGGGCTAAAAATGACCCCTACTCGTTTCCTAATTCATTCCGTGCTAGGCTGAGTGTTTATTTACTCACTGTAATTATGTTTTGCATCTATCGAGTGTAAAATGGCCGTTTTCTCAAAAATAACGATTTTTTCATAGTTAAAAAAAACCTGACGTGATAGGCAAAAACTAACGCCGAGTTTGGATTCAGCACCCAAAACGTTAGCTAGAGTCTGCTGAACCCCCCCTGCAAGACAACCCCCCCCTGCAAGACAAATTGCGTTGACCAGTGTCACCAATGTAATCGATTATTTACTTGCCCGGAGCGGGATTCGATACGAGGTGTACTGCACCACAAGGCGACCTCACGGCTAAAGGGTCAGACCCCTTAGCTAGGGGCTAATGTGTCTTATTAATAGTTTACACCAATAATCAGGATTTGCCAACCTCTCCTCCAGGGTCAGGCCTCGCTCGTGGCTGCGCCTGCGCTTTATGGGGTACACCGCTGGCACTCGGATCCGGTCGCTCGTCATATGCCGGTACCTGTCTTCGCCTCGGAGACTGGGCTGACCTGGAAGCCATGACATTAGAGTGCAAGGTTGAGTAAAACAGTAGGCGACCCAAACCCAAACCCCCCCATAAGACAAGCCGCGCACACAAGGGCGCCACTCAAGGACGCGGGCGAGTTGATTTGGCTGGGTTAAAAAAGGGGCGACTGTTGTGATCTGTCACATACGCCCGCATGAGTGATGTTCATGGGAAAACGCTCGTGTCACCGTTAATTGTAAACTCCGTTAAGCGGTCGAACTAGATTTACCCGACGGGTGGGTGTTACGACACCGCGCGGCTGATTCAGTGCTAACGGTAAACGCTGTTTTTCTCCGCCGCGTTGGCAACTGGCCTGCTTACATAGTCAAATGAACACAATCAGCGAGCCACTGCCACGGCTCGGACCTGTGACGGGGGCCCCTAATGGCCTTTAGCGGCCCCCGTCACAGACAAGGCCCGCACAGAGTCGACATGAATCACCGGGCGATGATATCTCGGTAACACTTTAGTATGGGGAGCATAAAAAAACTTAATTACTAGTGAATTAGTAATGATCAAGGTGTCACTTTAGTATGGGGAACATACTCTAAGTAACAGAAAATTAACTGCTAGTGAATTAGTAATGATCAAGGTGTCACTTTAGTATGGGGAACATATTCTAAGTAACAGAAACTTAATTGCTAGTGAATTAGTAACGATCAAGGTGTCACTTTAGTATGGGGAACATATTCTAAGTAACAGAAACTTAACTGCTAGTGAATTAGTAATGATCAAGGTGTCACTTTAGTATGGGGAACATATTCTAAGTAACAGAAACTTAATTGCTAGTTAATTAGTAATGATCAAGGTGTCACTTTAGTATGGGGAACATACTCTAAGTAACAACAACTTAATTACTAGTGAAGTAGTAATGATCAAGGTGTCACTTTAGTATGGGGAACATATTCTAAGTAACAGAAACTTAATTGCTAGTGAATTAGTAATGATCAAGGTGTCACTTTAGTATGGGGAACATATTCTAAGTAACAGAAACTTAATTTAGAGTAATTTGACACTATGAACACTTGTAGTTTTGTGTGTTGTTATGTAAGAACAGACCATATTCATTAAGTGTTAGTAAGGGAGAATAACTCTTCTTGTGGTACTACCACCTTATAAAGTCCAGGCTAAGCAAAGCATATTGAGATGGTACTACTAATAAGCAACACTTCTGAGGTTATAGAGGGAAAACTCATAGTTAATGGCTTACTGGTTGTATAATAAGGCCGTGCAGAATAAGGCATTAATGAGTGCGCAATAATGACCAATGAAGAGCCAATATGTTGCTAATTTGCATGCTAATAAGCGCCTAATTAATGGTGAGTACGTTCCCCGTACTAAAGCGTTACCGATATCTCTCATAATTCTATGACCTGCTGTAAAACGTTACGACGCCCTTTGACCCCCCCGCCGCTCCAAGTGACACGCACGCGACGACTAGGACCTACAGCGCTACGGCTTATTTCCCTCGCGGCACCAAACCTATAAAGCCGTCACGGGGACGGACGCGGTCGTTGTTCGGCGTTGTTCGGCGGCTCTGTCTGTGACTGTGTATGGGAATTCTGCAGGAGGGCTCAGCTCCGGTCCACACGCACGGCTGGAGGTCATCACACCTCTTTCGGCTATGCTCATATCACCCTGCCCAAAAAAACCCATGCGCGGAGCCGTACCGCCACCCTGGAATTCAGCAGTAGGTGAGAATCTGTCTTTGAGTCGCGTACGAGCGGCTCTCGGCGTTTTCACAGCCGAAGTCCTCTGGCCTCGGTCGAGTCCACGTTCCCTGCGCTGGACCAAAACACTCCCGACGCCTCTTGAAGTGATCGTTTAGACACCGTGCCACTGTGGCGCGGGGAGTGGGGGGGGTGGGGTGGGCAGGTATAACCACACCTATGCTGATTTTCTGATGCCTGAGGCACGACTATTTCTCCCCACTCGGGAGCGAGAACGTGTGCCTTGCCCCCTTTGGTCTCTAGCACTCACTCAACACGTCACCCCCAATTGCATGAAGGGTTTAAACTCCTCAAAAAAAAATGTACAAAACAATAAAATAAATAATCCCAGAACCCAGGCTGACCCTTCAGCACAGGAGGGTGGTGAGTATGCACAGGCATCTACCGTCTCTTCCTGAACCACTGACGATGGCACGTTTCCCCGTTAACGTTCGCGAGGTTCTACTGGGTTGTGGGGATTGTTAAGCAAATTACGCGTGTTAAAGGATACGTGGTTGACGTAATCAGGTGACACGTTTATGTTCACGCAAGCACAAAACAAAATAACCATACGAGGCAGGGGTGAAACAATGTATCAGACGTGAAGCTCGCTGTGTACGTCTTGGTTACACCACACCAGCAGACACGTCCGCATGACTTGGAGGTTACAGCACATGTGCTGCAGGAGTACCACCGACGGTGTGTACAAAAAAAAAAAATCAGCACCACTATTGCACCTACCCTCCAAGATGTAGACCTTGAAGCCGCTGCTCATGCGAGTGATGTACTGGAAATTCGCCACGGCCATGGCTCCCTCCCTTGTCTTTCCTTGCGTACGAGTAAAAGCCAGCTGGAGCCCAACACGCCTGGACAGCCGGGACCTAGCAGACACAGGGAGCCTCGGTCGCAGACCGCATCGGAGGGGGTAGCGAGATGCCGGGGCTGAGCTCGCCAGGTAATGTATCAGGTGAGCTCAGAGGGCTGCTCTTCCCTATGACTTTCTGCCTGCCTGCGGATTGGCCGCCCGCCGGGGCCAATCACAGCCCTCCGTCTCGCCAGCCTTGTTGTTGTGCCGCGGGCCGGGCATGATCACAGGTAATGTCAGAGGCGTACAGAGGGGTGAATGTGGCCTCTGAATGTCAGCGCAACAATAAGGGAGGGGGGGGGATTGGTTCGAGACTGGAGACTTGTCATCAAGTAGGGCACTTCCCAATGTGGACTACCGAGCCCATAACCAAAACAATTCACCGCTATGGCCATGAATCATCACGCCCCCCCCCCCCAGTTTTGGGATATTTCTACTGTCTTTTGTTTGCTTCCATGGAGCCAACAGCACCTGTCCCTTGCCCCTCCCTCCCCCCCTCCCCCTTAATCTACAATCTCACCGAACTGCATTTTTCCGCGTGCTTAGCCCACCGGAGCTACAGTCATTCTGCTGACCTGCCCATACACGCACACAGCTGTAGCGTGAAGCCGCCTACCAGTAATCCCGAGGCTTTTGTTGCCCGGCCAGACAAAGACTCCTAAGACCTGAAAACCTTGCTGCCATGAGAACGGCCCTGCCTAAGCACGCTGAGGAATCTGGACGGCGCGCGCGTGTGCGTGCGCGCGCAGTCCCTCGGAGTCTGGGCCGGACCCCCCCCCCCCACCGGCACCGACTCCACTCACCTCCGGGGGCGGTGTGGATGTGGGGGGGTGCACGTGGGCTGTATGAAGTCGTGCCACCGACGTAACAGTGATTAAGACGTGTGTCATTCAGGCAGTCTGGATATGCTCGAATCAGCAGGCCTGTAGCGCCCTGCCTGCCCCCTACCTCCTGCCCCCTACCTCCTGCCCCCCCCCGCGTGGCACGGAGCGCTCCATCACCCGGTGCTCACAAACTGGCCGTCGTCTGACTTCAGGGAAAGAGGAGTGCACACGGAGAAAGTGCCGCATAAGACTACCGCCGGGTCTGACGGCGCAAGAACGATGCGAGGCTCAACAGCGCCCCCTGCTGCAGTGGCACGCTTGACATGCCAACTCTTTTCCCCCCCACACCAGTTTCATTGGAAACCAGAGCCCCCGGAGGAAACCCACACAGACACGGGGAGAACATGCAAACTCCACACAGAGGACGACCCGGGACGACCCCCAAGGTTGGACTACCCCGGGGCTCGAACCCAGGACCTTGTTGCTGTGAGGCGACCATGGTAACCACCGTGCCGCCCACTTTGAGAGTCGCGAAAAGTGAAAATCCTGCAAATTAGAGGGAGAGCTCTTGTGGTTTTCAGGTTACATACTGTCCCTCTGAACTCCTGTAGGCCTCTCCCTCATCACCTGTCAGTCAAAGCAAATCAAACGTGCCCTTCATGCACACACACACACACACACACACACACACACACACACACACACACACACACACACACACACACACACACACACCATATACTCGTCTTCATATGGATAAAGTTGGCGTACAGCTAAAAAGATAGGGTAGATATTCTCTATAGAGGAGGTCAAAATATCGGCTGTATCTCGGCAAGTCAACCGGTTTTAAAATGGCATCGAATATCTTCGTCATTATAACCTCATGTTGCTTATTCCAACAAAAACCCAAGTAGAGGTGGCGCAGGGCCCACTCTGTCAAATAATATTTTAATGCGCCTTTTTCATTATCTAATGGCTAGAACAAATGCTAACCTCATAATGAGAAAATTGAACTGCGGCCTACTCGAGAAGCGAAGACAAATCTTTGTGGTCATTGTGTTGAGCTCATCGGATGCACTTTGTGCTGTGTTGTTTTGCACTGCTGCCTCCTGCCTTCGCTTATCGCAGCCATTCATCTCCCAGACGTCTTCCCAATGAAGAGGAGACACTCTCATCTGTCCCCAGCCGGTTAGGACCTGATCTATTGTTATCGGGATAATTGTGCTTTGCAATTTCACCCAACTCCTGCCCCATGTCCTCTCCCTCGTCCTGCCACTTGTCCTGCCCCTCATCCTGCCGCTTGTCCTGCCCCTCGTCCTGCCGCTTGTACTGCCGCTTGTCCTGTCGCTTGTCCTGTCGCTTGTCCTGCCACTTGTCCTGCCCCTTGTCCTGCCTCTCGTCCTGCCGCTTGTCCTGTCGCTTGTCCTGCTCCTTGTCCTGCCCCTTGTCCTGCCACTTGTCCTGCCCCTCATCCTGCCCCTCGTCCTGCCGCTTGTACTGCCCTTGTCCTGTCGCTTGTCCTGCCCCTTGTCCTGCCACTTGTCCTGCCCCTTGTCCTGCCTCTCGTCCTGCCGCTTGTCCTGCCTCTCGCCCTGCCGCTTGTCCTGCTCCTTGTCCTGCCCCTTGTCCTGCCCCTCGTCCTGCCACTTATCCTGTCGCTTGTCCTGCCACTTGTTCTGCCCCTCGTCCTGTCGCTTGAGCTGTTGCTTGTCCTGCCCCCTCGTCCTGCCTCTTGTCCTGCTCCTCGTCCTGCCGCTCGTCCTGCTCCTTGTCCTGCCACTTGTCCTGCCCCTCGTCCTGCCCCTCGTCCTGTCGCTTGTCCTGTCACTTGTACTGCCGCTTGTCCTGTCGCCTGTCCTGCTCCTTGTCCTGCCCCTTGTCCTGCCACTTGTCCTGCCCCTCGTCCTGCCCCTCGTCCTGCCCCTTGTCCTGCTCCTTGTCCTGCCCCTTGTCCTGCCCCTCGTCCTGCTCCTTGTCCTGCTCCTTGTCCTGCCCCTCGTCCTGTCACTTGTCCTGCCCCTTGTCCTGCTCCTTGTCCTGCTCCTTGTCCTGCCCCTTGTCCTGCTCCTTGTCCTGCCCCTCGTCCTGCCCGTCGTCCTGCCGCTTGTCCTGTGGCTTGTCCTGCTCCTTGTCCTGCCTCTTGTCCTGCCCCTCGTCCTGCTGCTTGTCCTGCCACTTGTCCTGCCCCTCGTCCCGCCTCTCGTCCCGCCGCTTGTCCTGCTCCTTGTCCTGCCCCTTGTCCTGCCCCTCGTCCTGCCACTTGTCCTGCCCCTCGTCCTGCCCCTTGTCCTGTCGCTTGTCCTGCTCCTTGTCCTGCCTCTTGTCCTGCCACTTGTCCTGCCCCTCATCCTGCCCCTCGTCCTGTCGCTTGTCCTGTCACTTGTACTGCCGCTTGTCCTGTCGCCTGTCCTGCTCCTTGTCCTGCCCCTTGTCCTGCCACTTGTCCTGCCCCTCGTCCTGCCCCTCGTCCTGCCCCTTGTCCTGCTCCTTGTCCTGCCCCTTGTCCTGCCCCTCGTCCTGCTCCTTGTCCTGCTCCTTGTCCTGCCCCTCGTCCTGCCACTTGTCCTGCCCCTTGTCCTGCTCCTTGTCCTGCTCCTTGTCCTGCCCCTTGTCCTGCTCCTTGTCCTGCCCCTCGTCCTGCCCGTCGTCCTGCCGCTTGTCCTGTGGCTTGTCCTGCTCCTTGTCCTGCCTCTTGTCCTGCCCCTCGTCCTGCTGCTTGTCCTGTCGCTTGTCCTGCTCCTTGTCCTGCTCCTTGTCCTGCCACTTGTCCTGCCCCTCATCCTGCCCCTCGTCCTGCCGCTTGTACTGACGCATGTCCTGTCGCTTGTCCTGTCGCTTGTACTGCCGCTTGTCCTGCCCCTTGTCCTGCCCCTCGTCCTGCTCCTTGTCCTGCTCCTTGTCCTGCCCCTCGTCCTGTCACTTGTCCTGCCCCTTGTCCTGCTCCTTGTCCTGCTCCTTGTCCTGCCCCTTGTCCTGCTCCTTGTCCTGCCCCTCGTCCTGCCCGTCGTCCTGCCGCTTGTCCTGTGGCTTGTCCTGCTCCTTGTCCTGCCTCTTGTCCTGCCCCTCGTCCTGCTGCTTGTCCTGCCACTTGTCCTGCCCCTCGTCCCGCCTCTCGTCCCGCCGCTTGTCCTGCTCCTTGTCCTGCCCCTTGTCCTGCCCCTCGTCCTGCCACTTGTCCTGCCCCTCGTCCTGCCCCTTGTCCTGTCGCTTGTCCTGCTCCTTGTCCTGCCTCTTGTCCTGCCACTTGTCCTGCCCCTCATCCTGCCCCTCGTCCTGTCGCTTGTCCTGTCACTTGTACTGCCGCTTGTCCTGTCGCCTGTCCTGCTCCTTGTCCTGCCCCTTGTCCTGCCACTTGTCCTGCCCCTCGTCCTGCCCCTCGTCCTGCCCCTTGTCCTGCTCCTTGTCCTGCCCCTTGTCCTGCCCCTCGTCCTGCTCCTTGTCCTGCTCCTTGTCCTGCCCCTCGTCCTGCCACTTGTCCTGCCCCTTGTCCTGCTCCTTGTCCTGCTCCTTGTCCTGCCCCTTGTCCTGCTCCTTGTCCTGCCCCTCGTCCTGCCCGTCGTCCTGCCGCTTGTCCTGTGGCTTGTCCTGCTCCTTGTCCTGCCTCTTGTCCTGCCCCTCGTCCTGCTGCTTGTCCTGTCGCTTGTCCTGCTCCTTGTCCTGCTCCTTGTCCTGCCACTTGTCCTGCCCCTCATCCTGCCCCTCGTCCTGCCGCTTGTACTGACGCATGTCCTGTCGCTTGTCCTGTCGCTTGTACTGCCGCTTGTCCTGTCGCTTGTCCTGCTCCTTGTCCTGCCACTTGTCCTGCCCCTTGTCCTGCCCCTCGTCCTGCCACTTGTCCTGCCCCTCGTCCCGCCTCTCGTCCCGCCGCTTGTCCTGCTCCTTGTCCTGCCCCTTGTCCTGCCCCTCGTCCTGCCACTTGTCCTGCCCCTCGTCCTGCCCCTTGTCCTGTCGCTTGTCCTGCTCCTTGTCCTGCCTCTTGTCCTGCCACTTGTCCTGCCCCTCATCCTGCCCCTCGTCCTGTCGCTTGTCCTGTCACTTGTACTGCCGCTTGTCCTGTCGCCTGTCCTGCTCCTTGTCCTGCCCCTTGTCCTGCCACTTGTCCTGCCCCTCGTCCTGCCCCTCGTCCTGCCCCTTGTCCTGCCCTTCGTCCTGCCGCTTGTCCTGTGGCTTGTCCTGCTCCTTGTCCTGCCTCTTGTCCTGCCCCTCGTCCTGCTGCTTGTCCTGCCCCTCGTCCTGCCCGTCGTCCTGCCGCTTGTCCTGTGGCTTGTCCTGCTCCGTGTCCTGCCTCTTGTCCTGCCCCTCGTCCTGCTGCTTGTCCTGTCGCTTGTCCTGCTCTTTGTCCTGCCTCTTGTCCTGCCCCTCGTCCTGCCCCTCGTCCTGCTGCTTGTCCTGTTGCTTGTCCTGCTCCTTGTCCTGCCACTTGTCCTGCCCCTTGTCCTGCCCCTCGTCCTGCCGCTTGTCCTGCCCCTCGTCCTGCCGCTTGTGCTGTTGCTTGTCCTGCCCCCTCGTCCTGCCTCTTGTCCTGCTCCTCGTCCTGCCGCTCGTCCTGCTCCTTGTCCTGCCCCTTGTCCTGCCCCTCGTCCTGCCCCTCGTCCTGCCGCTTGTCCTGCTCCTTGCCCTGCTCCTTGTCCTGCCCCTTGTCCTGCCCCTTGTCCTGCTCCTCGTCCTGCCCCTCGTCCTGCCCCTTGTCCTGCCCCTTGTCCTGCCCCTCGTCCTGCCCCTTGTCCTGCTCCTTGTCCTGCTCCTTGTCCTGCCCCTTGTCCTGCCCCTCGTCCTGCCCCTCGTCCTGCCGCTTGTCCTGCTCCTTGCCCTGCTCCTTGTCCTGCCCCTTGTCCTGCCCCTCGTCCTGCCACTTGTCCTGCCCCTTGTCCTGCTCCTTGTCCTGCTCCTTGTCCTGCCCCTTGTCCTGCTCCTTGTCCTGCCCCTCGTCCTGCCCGTCGTCCTGGCCCTTGTCTGGCGATTTGCTGCAACCACTTCAATCAGATGGAGTATTCGGGAGTCTGACTTTCGGTTCTGATAAAAAAAAAAGAAAAAAGATACCGACTCCCATTAGCAGAAAAAGCAAACAGTAAGACCCGTTTATCTGTCTATCCGTTTATTTGTTTATTTATTTATTTTAATTTGTTTTCTTTACTGGGCGTAATGAAAAGGGCTTAATGTCAGCATTGGTGAAACTGAATAAAAAGCAGTCTCGTGTCAGGAAGGGACAGAACAGCAACGCCCCTGTCTCGCCTCTCCTCTCCTCTCCTCTCTCTCCTTCTCTCCTCTCCTCTCCCCTCCCCTCCACTCTCTGCTATCCTCCTCTCCTTTCCTCTCCTCTCCCCTCCCCTCCCCTTTCCCTTTCTCGCATCTCCTCTCCTCTCCTCTCCTCTCCTCTCCTTTCCGTTCCTCTCCTTTTTCTCCTTCTCTCCTTTCCTTTCCTCTCCCCTCCTCTCCTTTCCCTTCCTCTCCTCTCCCTTCCTCTCCTCTCCTTGCCCTTCCTCCCCTCCCCTCTCCTCTCCTCCCCAATCCTCTCCTCTCCTCACCTTCCTGACCCTCTCTTCTCCTTTCCCTTCATCTCTGTTCCCCTCCTCTCCTCTCCTGTCCTATCCTCACCCCTCCTCTACTCTCCTTTCCCTTCCTCTCCTCTCCTGTCCTCTCCTCTATACCCCCTCTCCTCTTCTTTCCCTTCCTCTTCTCTCCTCTCCTTTCCCTTCCTCTCCTCTCCTTTCATCTCATGTCCCCTCCTTTCTCCTGTCCTCTTCCCTTCTCTCTCCTCTCCTCTTCCCTCTTCTCCTCTCCCCTCCCCTACTCCCCTCTCCTCTTCCCTCCTCTCCTCTCCTCTCCCTTCCTCTCCTCTCCTTTCCCTTCCTCCCCTCCCCTCTCCTCTCCTCCCCAATCCTCTCCTGTCCTATCCTCCCTGACCCTTTTCTCTCCTTTCCCTTCCTCCCCTCCCCTCTCCTCTCCTCCCCAATCCTCTCCTCTCCTCACCTTCCTGACCCTCTCTTCTCCTTTCCCTTCATCTCTGTTCCCCTCCTCTCCTCTCCTCTCCTGTCCTATCCTCACCACCTCCTCTACTCTCCTTTCCCTTCCTCTCCTCTCCTGTCCTCTCCTCTATTCCCCCTCTCCTCTTCTTTCCCTTCCTCTTCTCTCCTCTCCTTTCCCTTCCTCTCCTCTCCTTTCATCTCATGTCCCCTCCTTTCTCCTGTCCTCTTCCCTTCTCTCTCCTCTCCTCTTCCCTCTTCTCCTCTCCCCTCCCCTACTCCCCTCTCCTCTTCCCTCCTCTCCTCTCCTCTCCCTTCCTCTCCTCTCCTTTCCCTTCCTCCCCTCCCCTCTCCTCTCCTCCCCAATCCTCTCCTGTCCTATCCTCCCTGACCCTTTTCTCTCCTTGCCCTTCCTCCCCTCCCCTCTCCTCTCCTCCCCAATCCTCTCCTCTCCTCACCTTCCTGACCCTCTCTTCTCCTTTCCCTTCATCTCTGTTCCCCTCCTCTCCTCTCCTCTCCTGTCCTATCCTCACCACCTCCTCTACTCTCCTTTCCCTTCCTCTCTTCTCCTTTCCTCTCCTCTATTCCCCCTCTCCTCTTCTTTCCCTTCCTCTTCTCTCCTCTCCTTTCCCTTCCTCTCCTCTCCTTTCATCTCATGTCCCCTCCTTTCTCCTCTCCTCTTCCCTCCTCTCTCCTCTCCTCTTCCCTCCCCTCCTCTCCTCTCCCCTACTCCCCTCTCCTCTCCTCTCTTCTCCCCTCCCCTCCCCTCCTCCCCTCTCCTCAGCACCTCTCCTCTCCTGTCCTCTCCTCTATTCCCCCTCTCCTCTTCTTTCCCTCCCTCTTCTCTCCTTTCATCTCATGTCCCCTCCTTTCTCCTCTCCTCTTCCCTCCTCTCCCCTCCCCTCCCCTCCCCTACTCCCCTCTCCTCTCCTCTCTTCCCCTCCTCCCCTCCCCTCCTCCCCTCTCCTCAGCACCAGCACCACCCCTTATCGCAGCCGTGCTAGCGCTCCTCTCCCTCCCTCCGGATGATTGGGAGTGACGCAGGACAGACGGTAAACTGCGCCGAGCCTTGAGGGGAAGGCTTGATGCGATACCTGTAGGTGTAGCTCCTCTACGGCGCATTTCACGGGCTGCAAACCGAGTGCATGGCCTTCGTTGGGCGGAAGACAGGTCAGGCAGTAGGCGCCTCTCTGCGGGCGGCGCTAGAGTAGGCGACATCCAGGCATCGCCTGTGTACGGGCTGCAGACACCCTGAGCTCGCTCGGGTCGGGAAACACTCGGGGAGGCAGGTAGGTGTGATGCTGCGAGTCCTCGTCCGGTCCACGGGCCGACGAGGCTGCGTGGTCACGAGCTCGGCCCGTTAAAAGAGAATAGAGGCAAATGCATTGATTGGATCACATCGTCCGCTCGCGCGCGCAGCTTGTTTTACCAGAGCCTTCGACTAGAGAACGTGTATTTGCTTTGCATTAACCCTTTACTTCCTCCCTCCCCTGCAAAATTAAGCCCATCCTTCACTAGATCACATACAGACCATCTGCTCCCCCCCCCCCTCTTTTTTGCTGCTAAGGTTGAACTGATCTGTCTGTTTATTTATTTATTTCTTTTCTACTCGAATGGGGGAAGTAGTCGTGTAGCAGGTTGCAGGTCCGCATCGATCGAGCGCGAGGGTTTACCGGACGCCTCTCTCCGTCGCGCGCCAGTCTCCACCATGAACTACCTGCGTCGACGGCTCTCGGACAGCAACTTCATGTCCAACCTGCCCAACGGGTACATGACGGACCTCCAACGCGCCGACCCGCCGCCGCCGCCGCCGCCGCAGCAGCAGCAGCAGCAGCAGCCGCAGCCGCAGCACAGCCCCGCAGTGTCGCCGTCCGAGAGGCGCCAGCCCGGCAGCCAGCAGGCGGGAGGAGGAGGAGGAGGAGGTGGGGGGGGAACCGGCTTCTTCTCCTCCATCTCCAACGCCGTCAAACAGACCACCGCCGCCGCGGCCGCCACGCTGACCGAGGCGGCGGACAGGGCAGGGGTCTCCAGCAACGCCAAGTTACTCCTGGTTCTAGACGACCAGCAGACGGACTGGTGAGAGGAGTGTGCTTCTTCTTTTTGTGCCAGTGTGTGTAGTACATGTGTGTGCATGGTTGACGTGCGCGCGCGCGCGCGCGCGCTTCCCCCCCCCCCTGTTCTTGACGAAAAGTGTGTCAGATCCTTAAACATTTCAAGTCACCTACGAACCGAAGGGGTCATATGATCCGGTATGAGGTGTCACGTGCAAAACAAGGACGAGAAGGCAGAGACCCGTCGTGGGTGTGCGGCTGGACGGCAGGCCGGCTCCATGTATGATGACATGTGGTCCAGAGGAACGGACGGTTTCATTAGAATTACTGCGCTGATCTGGTTTATCGTCTCGATCTTTTTTGATTTATTTTTCTGCACCAGCCTTCCAGAAATGAAAAAAAAAATGGTGCACTGGCCATTTTCTACGCCCTACCCCCCCCCATCCCCCCCGCCCCATGACGGCGTGAACGTTATCTTTTTGAACGGAGGTACCGTGTCCAGGGGGCAAAGCACCAGCTCATCGTGCAAGGCGGCGCAGCGCAACAGTGTCGCGTGAGCTGCGTACAGGTGGCAGCTTCCTGCGCGCGTGCCATCCGGTTTCCCTGACTCATCCTACAGTGCCCCTGCACGTGCCCGTACGTACGCTCGGCTCTGTGACATGAAGGGGTACGAGAGAGCTGGCGGCGTCGAGCCTTGCCCCCTTTCTGCACCGGGTCTATTGCATAACGGATCCGGTGCAGACTCGGTATATGTGTTATTTGTGGACTGCTGGTTTTTTTTTGTGTAATTTATGCGATTGTGCAACGATGCCATAAATCTGCATTAAACCTCTGGGAACCACGTCTCGGTCAGCCTGGTTGGTTTATCAGACTGGTGTGTGCTTATCTCGGACGGTTCACGGTATTTCCCTTCATCGCCGGTCAGGAATGCTGTGAGGATTATGAAACATTTTCCAAAGGCTGGCAAATTTTTTTTAAAAAAAAATCAGAGGGGGGGGGGATGCAAGAAAAGCATCCAAATTCAGAATTTCTGACGTTGAATTTCACCTTCTTGTCCTCTCTTCAGGGTAAAGGTCTTCAGGGGAAGGAAAGTCCACGGTGAATTTGACATCAAGGTGGAACAGGTGGGTTGCATAACGCCTTCATATTACCCCCCCTTCTCTTCCAGCACGCCCATCCCAGACGGCATCCGGATGTGGGCCACTTCAGGCGGTGATGCGGCACTGATGGCCCTGACAACATGGATGTGAGCCTGAAGTGGCCCACATGTATAACAGCAAATGTGGCCCAAATGTGCCAAATCACATGTGGGCCCTTTTCTGGCAAAGATGCGGTGCTCTGGGCAACATGTGATCTGGATGTGACCCTTAAGCGGCCCATGTGGTAAATGGTGAATATGGCCCAAATGGAGAATATGGCCCAAATATCCCAAAACAAATACGGGCCACCTTTGGCAAATATGCGGCACATGCGGCATTGCTATGGCTCGGTTCTGGCCCAGATCTGGCGAACAGGAGCGGGCCGCCCAAGTGCCACAGTTCCACGCGGCATGCGGGCCGGGTGAAAGTGCCGGGTCTGGGGCGGGTCCGGGCCACAGCAGTTTGGCTATCTGGGATAACTTGTAGTTTAACGCTTCAAGGCCCATCAGTCTGGCTGGTGGTTGCTTGTGCGTTGTGGATTAAAGCGTGGCTTTGTGTTCCCTCCCGACGGCTCAGGCCGCTGGGAAAATCTTGTTGTCAGCCGTGACATTGCGAATTTTGTCAAAATGATGATCCGTGAACGGAGATTCGCTTGCTCCGGTCCTCGAGTGTTCTCCATAACAGCAGATGAGGAGTGGCGTCTTAAACAAGGAAAGAATGATTCATTCAATCAAAGCACGGAGAAAGTCTACACACGATGAAAGCCTGCAGAACCCTCACGGTGACGGATACCCCGCGAGCCAGGCCGCTAATGACTGAGTGCAGTGTGCGAGGGACCGGCTCTGTTTGTCTCGTCAGCGGCGCTCTCTCAGGAAAGCTCGCCGGCAGGCGAGCATGAATCACTCGCTTGACAAGCAGCCTCCCTTACGCAAAGCCTGTTCGGGAGGGACGTGTCGCTGAAGCACGGATACGGTGAGTTGGTCGTTGGAGCCAAACGCAACGTTTCGTTCGGGGAGCTGTTGGAGCAACTGCGTTGGCGCTACCCTCAGAAACATGTGCTTTCCGTGGGGTCAACCTCTCGGTGGCACCTCCCGAAGAGAGTCCCCCTCGGATAAAATCTGCCTTTGTCAGCTGTACCCTGCCTAGTTCAGCCCGTAGCTTAGAAAGGCTACTTGGGGGCGTCCGGGTGGCGTGGCGGTCTGTTCCATGGCCGGTCAGGGCCGGATCTAGGCAGCTGCCCAGGGTCTAATTGCCACAGGGGGGGGGGGGGCCAGACAGACGGATAAAAACATCAACTTTTGGTCTAAATTAAAAAATATTTAACATAACATATTCAAAACTATAAATAGATAATAATAAACAAAGATATATATACCTAACCAATTAACCATAATAACCACGTGGCAGTTAAAAGTCATATTGTTTGTCTACAAAGTATCAAAATGTGCTTGTTTGGGGGGGGGGGCCCAAGAAAAATGCTCTGCCTAGTGTAATCTATCCATTCAATCCGGCCCTGTCGCCGGTTCGAATCCCCGTGTTACCTCCGGCTTGGTCGGGCGTCCCTACAGACACAATTGCCCGTGTCTGCGGGCGGGAAGCCGGATGTGGGCGTGTGTCCTGGTCGCTGCACTAGCGCCTCCTCTGGTCGGTCGAGGCACCTGTTTTGGGGGGGGGGAGGACAAGGGGGAATAGCGTGATCCTCCCACGCGCTACGTCCCCCTGGCAGCGAAACTCCTCGCTGCCAGGTGAAAAGAAGCGGCTGGCGACTCCACATGTATCAGAGGAGGCATGCGGTAGTCTGCAGCCCTCCCCGGATCGGCAGAGGGGCAGCTCAGAAGAGTGGGGTAATTGGCCAAGTACAACTGGGGAGAAAAAGGGGTGGGTCGGGGGGGGAGGGCATAGGTACTCATTCACTGTCTCTCTGCTGTGACTTGTTCGGTTGGGAATGACCTTACCGTTGTCCTTGCAGGCCGACTTCTCCGAGATCAGCCTGGTGGCCCACGCTACCGGCGCCTTTTGCGTGCACATCGATGCGATCAGGAACGGGCATAAAGTCAATAAGTAAGTGAGCTCCGAACTGTTTTATCCAGCTAAGGAAACTTCACCGTCTACACTTGTCGCCGATACGCACAGTCGTAGGGCCTCGTTATGGGTTCGGCTTGTCCATCGGTGCAGTGTAATATGTTGCCAATGTCCCCCACTTCCAGATCCTTCAAACCAGACTTTGTGCTGATTAGAGAACATGCCTTCAGCATGGACAAGAATGGAGATCACCGGAACATAGTGATTGGCCTGCAGTATGCCGGGGTGCCGAGTATCAACTCCTTGCATTCGGTCTACAACTTCTGTGACAAACCATGGGTGGTAAGTTTGAATGCAGGTATGCGGATATTACCAATTATATATTTCTATTAAAAAGAAAAACAAAAGATCTCCGCCATGTTTGTGTGTCCGATTCCGTTCAACGTACGTACTCAGACTCCAGTTCGGACGGAAAGCGCCCCCATTCTTAACGAGTCGTGTCTCTCTCAGTTCGCCCAGATGTCCAGACTGCATAAGCAATTGGGCCCAGAAGAATTCCCACTGATCGAGCAGGTTTACTATCCCAACCACAAGGAAATGGTGAGTACTTTACCATCTGCTCCTCTCGCCTCTCCTCTCCTCCTCCTCCTCCTCCTCCTCCCACCTGCCGTGCTGGAACACACACTCGGACTAAACAGACCTGGAAGGGACACAAACGCAGACCGTTCGTCCCCTCCGCAGGGGGCCCTTAGAAGACGTTAAGGCGCCTAATTCACTTCCGCGTCAATACTTCCTCTCGTGTAGCGGCTGAGACCCGTTTCACTCTCCGGAAGGCGCCCCGTTTGCGGCTCCCGGCAGAGAAGCCCTGATTATTCATCTGCCGTATCATTGTCAGTGCAGCTACACCGAGACCGTGTCCCAGAGCCGCCCCCCTCCACCCCTCCACACACACACGCTTACGCCATTGAGCTCACTTTAGCCACCGACATGAGTCACTCTGTTAAAAAAGAGGTTTACGGTTCCAAAACCAGAGGTAGGCCGTCTTCACAATTTGTCGCAGAAATAGGGAGGAGGGGGGGGGGATATTTTGCTATTTTGCTATTTCTATATCATTGCCGGCTGATTGAGACACCTCAGCAAGTGTCCTTAGTGATTGCTGCAGCACTTTGCTGCATGCATCCTTGCTAAGACTCCTTAGAGATCCCCGGGTCATCGGCTGTCTTTGCTGCAGATAACGTCCCCTGGGTTCCCTGTGGTGGTGAAGATGGGCCACGCTCACTCCGGAATGGGAAAGGTAGTACATGCACGCCCACGCAACTGTCGACTCCAATCTCATCCAGTATTTCTGAACGTTTATATTGCAAACTATCGCATATGAGCACGTTCCCCCTTTTTTTTTTGTAATCATCGCCGCCCCAGGTGAAAGTGGACAATCAGTATGATTTTCAAGACATCGCCAGCGTTGTCGCGCTGACCAAGACCTACGCCACGTCAGAGCCCTTCATTGATGCCAAGTATGACGTTCGCATTCAGAAAATTGGGAGCCATTACAAGGCCTATATGTGAGTGAAATGAGCATTCCTGCTGTCCGTTTGCGCCGAGCGCCTTTGCAGCACCGACGCATGATCGTCAGAGTCGATAGCCAGAAATCCACTTCGTCGCAGTGCTGTGATACTGATGAAAATGTGAGGAACGTGAATCATTTCAAGAGCTTGTTCATTTTAACAGGAGGACGTCAATTTCTGGCAACTGGAAGACCAACACCGGCTCGTCGATGCTGGAGCAGGTGGCCATGTCAGACAAGTATGTGCTCAGTGAACTTGACAATCATATCCCCATACATCACATGACATTTGATCTAACCGTCAGCCCTGTTCACTATGCCATTCCAGGTACCGGATGTGGGTGGATGCTTGCTCTGAAGTCTTTGGTGGGTTGGATATATGTGCAGTGGAAGCTTTGCATGGTAAAGACGGCAAGGACTACATTATAGAGGTACTGGAAGAAGCCCTAACGGCACATCCAATGAAATGATATTGCGCAATGAAGTGGGAAACCTTGTTAAGCTTGCATCTTGTTCTTTTGAGGTGGATGACTGCTCGATGCCACTGATCGGGGACCAACAGGATGAAGACC
Source organism: Lampris incognitus (assembly GCF_029633865.1). Taxonomy (NCBI): domain Eukaryota; kingdom Metazoa; phylum Chordata; class Actinopteri; order Lampriformes; family Lampridae; genus Lampris; species Lampris incognitus. Next base: position 143,617,907 of record NC_079211.1, read on the forward strand.
GTGTCCAGATTGCAGAGCTGGTGGTGTCCAAGATGAACCAGACCGTCCCACGAACTTCAAGCCCTTCCCCGGTACGTGACAGCAGAACGACCAGCGGGAAGCGTCAAGCCATGGATCTTTTTTTTAATTTTTTTTATGCTCTCTCCAATTATTTTTGCTGCTGGATTTGTTTTTTATTCCGTGACGACAAGCTAAGGGACATCCTGTGTTGTCATGACTCAGTGTTTCTGCAATGTGATATAAACAAGTGCCCACCATCTTAATACTTAAATGTAGGATCTTTAAGAAAACTGCAGGAAATATGGGGTATTTATAATCATGCAAAGAAGCACTTTGCACTTTACCATGATGCCAAGCTGCAGATGCCTTGCATCCCATCACATTTTAGTGAGCTTATCAACATTATTTCTCTTCATGGAGACTTACTCTCTGCCCTGTCAATTTCCGTGCTTCCTGCAGAGAGCAGTGTCCCCTCAGCCCACCTCCCAGCCCAGAGTACCGCAGGCGCAGCAGCGCCCTCCAACCCAGGGTACGTGCTTGAATAATGGAGCAATCAAAAAAAAATTGCAGTGAAGATTTCTTTTTCTTCTTATTCTTTATTTTTGGGGCAAAACTTTCATAATCGTCTGTGCTGGACAAGTATACTTAGAAAAGCAATGTTGATATCGATAACAACTGCGTTTCCTTTAGGTGGTCCCCAGCAAAGTCCTCCCCCTCAGCAGCGTCCACAACCTCAGGGCCAACCCCCTGTGCTGGCCCAGCAATCTGCTGCCAGCCCCAGCCCCAACGATCCCGCCGGCCAGGCACAGCAGACTAAATCTAGTCAGCAACGACCCCCAGGACCCACCCAGGGTCAGAGACCTCCCTCTGGTCAGAGCTCTCCTCAGCGAAGCCAAGGGAGCTCCCCTCAAGTTCAGAGGCAACAGTCTGGTTCGCAGCAGCAGAAGCCAGCACCAGGTGGATCGGGCCAGAAACCCTCAGGAGGCCAACCGCCGCAGCGACCCCCGCAACAGAGGCCTAGTCAGCCCCCCAGACAGATGTCACAGGGAGGGTCCCAGGGTCCGCAACTGCAGCGAGCTCCCAGTCAGCCAAGTCGTCCAGGAGCACCGACCACCCAGCAGCCCCGACCTACTGCCCAGGGTCAGGGAGGCCTAGCAGGACGACCCCCGCTGCAGCAGAAGCCTCAGCCCTCGCAGAAGCCCGCCGGCCAAGACAACCCAGCTATAGGTGGCTCTCCACAGCTAAAGTAAGTAAGTATAAAAGCTCAAGGAGGGGAACTCATCTTCCTCTCATTGTTAGCCATAGATCGATTTATAGCTGGCCAGAAGCAGATGGTACCGTTTCATTTTTTTTGCCTGCGTCAAGATGTGCATGTCACAAAGGAAACATGTCCATGCTTCTGGATGAGCTATGATCCATGCCTGAGCGTGCATGATTTACTGAGTCATACTTCTTTTCGGCCCAGTCAATTTTGAAGCGGTTTGAAAAACCACGGATTTTCAAGCCCTAGAATATTTTCAAAGAGAGGCAGTTGTTCATTATCCATTTCACAATGAATCCTGCCACTTTGAACACCTAGTAAATTCCCGCCGGTGTTCTGAAATAGATGGCCCAAATTCCACTTGCATAGAGGTTTTGTTAACAGTTGATAAAGACAAGAAAATTAGTGCTACCCTACGGGGCTAATTAAACGTTTTCAACTGCATCCTCACAATTGCACTATTTTCCATACATCAAGCAGAAGGTAATACCTTAACTTGTGTTTTTAGTACCGGAGTCCCTACACATAATATATATTAATTTACAAAAATGCAGATTTGTGAAATGGCCTATTAGCGAAGCGGCTATGCGTGGAAGAAATATGAATTTAATAATAAATCTATGGTACACTTTAAGTCACATAGATTTAAATTAAATTACAACAACTTCAAAATGCTTTATAATCCAAAACCTTTTAGACAATTTTGAAGTTATTAGCATTTTTAGATTAGTGACTTAGACTGGTCTAGCGGTGACTAATGCAAAACTGTAAAAATATGTCATATTTCCGCCACAATTCCCTTTTCCTCATGAGATGGAGACCAAATACATACTGCACATATACAGCTGATGGCCGCCAAATCAAGAGAAATAACGCTGGACGTAGAGACTAGATAGAATTTGCTATAAACATTACAAAACATGGAAAATACCACAGAAAAAAGTAAAATTCTGAGAATACGTGAATTGTATCTAAACAACACATTTTGCCTGACAAACTAACGTTTTACTCTTTAATGGATACCATCCATCCATTATCCAAGCTGCTTATACCAATTGGGGTGGCGAGATGCTGGAGCCTATCCCAGCATGCATTGGGCGGCAGGTGGGGAGACACCCTGGGCAGGCCGCCAGTCCATCACAGGACTGACACATTCACACCTAGGGACAATTTAGTATGGCCGAGTCACCAGACCTACATGTCTTATCATTAACCATAATGTTAAATAACACTGGGCTAAGTACACTTCCTTGAGGGATTCCATTAACTACATAGTACTCATCGGTTAACTCCAGCCCCACCTTAACTCTAAACTTTCGCTTTTTAATTAATTTAATTCAATTAATTTAATTGATTTTAACTTTTTAATGAACACCAGTTTGCGGAAATTTGGGTTGTGGTGTTTGTTAGCACTAAAAATCTGCTTGCAAGTGTGTTGGGTACTAGATTTGTCAGTAAAATGTATAGGTACAATTTAATTTCGGTAATTCATTCGAGGGAGGGAAAAAAAGGGTCTCTCTTTCCCGAATCCTCAAACTGTTGCATGTTTGAAGAGTTTTGACGGATGAGTCATGTTAGCTCGCTTATGTCCGTTGTATTATTCATTATATTGCATTGTGCTCGTTGGAACATTAAGGTCCAGGGATACTTGTTTATCAGCTCATGAACACATGCATCAATTTCAGAAAAGTCATTCAAAATTCACGTCATGTTCAACTGTTACCTTGAATGATGAGGTGATCATGAATGACCATGAACATTACAGGGACATGCTTCTGTCATCTATGAATGTGTGTTTTCTCTCTCTCGCCAGCCACGCGCCGCTCTTGTCATCTCATGGGTTTGCTGCATGACTTTAATAGCTTCTTCCTCTCCTCTATTGCCATTTTCCTCTCCTTATAGCAAATCCCAGTCTCTTACCAATGCCTTCAACATTCCAGAAACCCCGCCGCCCCGAGCCAGCCTTAGTCAGGATGAGGTGAAGGCTGAAACCATACGCAATCTACGCAAATCTTTTGCCAGTCTCTTCTCAGAGTGAGACGGTAAAAGCTCCCTTCCTACTGACAGAAAGATGAACAGCTAGACTGAACGACAGATTTCTTCTCCCCCCCCCCCTCACCCCCCCAAACAAGCAAACAAACAAGGACCAACGGGATGTCATCTCACAATCAAGGAAATGTACACACTAAACACCCACTGCCTCAGTAGTTCAATGAAAAACAGATGAGAATAGAAATAGATTATGTCGGAAACATTCCTTGCCTTGTTACAAGCTCAGTAGATTCACACGATCATTTGGTTGCACATTGTGTCGGCGTACACACCCACACAGGCCTGGTAGTCATGCACATATACTCAGATACACATGCACACACACACACACACGCATGCACACGCACACTCGCAAAGACATATGTGCACATCTAAACACACTCTTGTGCAGACACGCCAGTGTACACACTCACATAGGCCTGGTAGTCATGCACATATACTCGAATACACATGCACGCATGCACACACACACACACACACACACACACACACACGCATGCATGCACACGCACACTCGCAAAGACATATGTGCACATTTAAACACACTCTTGTGTAGACACGCCAGTGTACACACTCACATAGGCCTGGTAGTCATGCACATATACTCGAATACACATGCACGCATGCACACACACACACACACACACACACACACACACACACACACACGCACACTCACAAAGACATATGTGCACATCTAAACACGCTCATGTGCAGACACACGTGTACACAAAGATGATTAGAATCTCGCTTCCCGGTTGTTCGTCAGTGCCGTAAATCTATTGTGATTTCTTCAAATCTCGGTCGGTTGTCAAATTAGTCGCCACGAGATAACCAGTCAGCTCATCCCGGCTGCGCGCGCACACAAACACACACACACACACACACACACACAGAATGTTCCGTGTCAGTGAAAGCTAGATCCGTTTAAGCCGTGCGGCCATGTATGGTGATGTTTTAGTTGCATGTCAACAGGAGGCAGTAGTTGCAGTTTTCAGCCCCTTCACACTGGTGCTTGTAACCGTGTCGTCACATGTAGTCGAGGTAGTTTTAGTGTATTTAGTAGCCTTGTAGATGTCGTGAGTGTTGTTGCTGCCACTCTGTTCCCCCCTCCCTCCTCCTCTCTTATTTTGGATGCCAAGAACCCTAAAGCCCCCACCCCTCACCCCCCCACCTTGAAAGCATGCCTTATGCAGACACGAGTTGAGTCAGATCAAATGGTGATATCTCAGGGATGTCCGGTTGATTGTGACGCTCCTGTCCGGGCGAGGGTCTTCCACTGCGAGTCGACGTGGTCTGTCGGTATAGGAAACGCATGTGTGGTTTTTTTTGTTTTGTTTTTGTAACGAGGTGGAATGTATTCGTCCTTTGGGATGCACTTGCACACGGAGTACGACGAAATAATACTTGAATACAAAGGCACCGACTGACGTATGGAAACGACAGTTTCAGATTCGCGAGCGCGCCAATAGACGGAGCGCTAAGGTTGCTGACGCTGGAGTACGCTCGAGCGTGCACGAGGGGGGAACGCAAAAGGCCTTCCGGCCGCGAGGTCAGCGATACTAATGGATCGTCTTAACTTTGCATAATTTATGCTGTGACGAGGTTTATAGACGTCGTTATGAGCGTGTCGAACTCGCAGTCGGTATTTCGGAGTAAATTAACAGCTTTCTTTTTTTTTGCGTCGCGTTAATTTCTCGAGGCTGAGCGATACGAGAGTAACCGGAAGTACTCCGGTTACGTTACTGCGCATGTCACCGAGGGGATCGTAGTATTTTAACAGATGCCCAGTACGTCACACTCATATAGCTTTATGTCGTCATACTGTAACGCGCATCGATAAGTAGACACGCCGGCCGGGTCTCACCCCTTTGGTCGAGCGGTCAGCGATGCCTCCCGTGGTGCGGGCGATGCGGGTTCGCGTCCCGGCCGCGGCACTTCCTGTGGATGCGTCGTCCCCCGAATTCGCTACAACACTTGACTCCATCTTGAAGTTATGCAAAGTAAACAGCCCCGCGGGGGGGGGGGGGGGGGGGGGGCCCGATGACGTATTTGCCGCGCGATGAGTCCGCGACGCACGCTTCGCAGGGGGCTTACTTCCGTCATACTCCGCCACGGAGCGTTACGGCTGATCCAAACGATAAAGACGCGTGACTATGTTAACCGTACGACACCACCCCGCAGTAGATTCAGACAAGGATTTTTTTTTTTTTGCATCTTCACGGCCCGTCATCCCCACAACGCGTCCACACAACCCTGACCACACTTGACCATCGTTCAGGGAACCCGTGGCTGTTAATTAAACTCCTTTGTACAGAAAAAACAAAAAGCTTCCGTTTGGTACCAGGCACTGAAACCGTCTTCCAGAAAGGATGCTCTCCACCCCCCCCCCCCCCCGTGCGGGCTGTACGGCAATATCACGCTGCGTAGAGAAGACCCCCATACCCAAACCTCCCCCCCCCTCCACGCTGCCTCTGTATATCGGTCTGTTTGTGTATCTACGGTGACCCCCCCCACCCCACCCCCCCCTCCTCCTTGTGATAAATGGTGCATAAACGTGTGAACGTTCTGTAAGTGGTGAACCAAATAGATGTGCTGTACAGACCCCCCCCACACCCCCCACACCCCTCTCTAAACCGATGCGGACCGTCACTTCTCTTCCCCGCTGCTAGCTCGTCGATGCTATCCGTCCCCCAAGGGGTTGGATCTGTGTGCTGTGAATTTCTTACTCGTTCCACGGAAGTTTTGTTTTCTTCGATTTATTTTTGTAACTTTTAACCCCTCCCCCCCCCGCCCCAACCAATCAAGACTATCTGAGGGGCCAGCAGCTTCGCGCGTTGGCCGCAGGTGGTCGGCACCTTCTCGCTAGGCCCGCAGCCTACCCGCCATAGGAGTCGACCCGGGGCTATTCGTGAAACTTGAGTCGCCCGGACGGGTGTTTTTTTTTTGGGCACCACCTACAAATAGAGACGTGCGCTTCTGGCACCCCGGCCGGAGGCCCTCGCGCTATGCTTAGGCTCGCGCTGTTCACCGCGGCATCTCCCGAGACCAATGAGGTAAGCTGTGAAGGCGACTACACATTTAATGTAGGTTACCCCAACACCCCCACCCCCCTCTTCTTCTTCTTCTTCTTCGACGGTTCCTTTTTAAAAGTGTACATTATTTACAGTGGATATTTTTTTTGGACTGTGAATGTAACGATATCTATTTGAGCTGTCATAGCTAGTTTCACCGCTCTTTAATTGCGTTGTAAAATTATTTTGGGAAAAAAAAATATAAATGGAATAAAAAAAACTGTCCCGTTCCACTGCGACACTATGAAATCGAGTGAAATTGTCAACTAACGCCTGCCAGATGTAAAAGCCCGATAACGGATAAATGTACCTGTAAATGATCAGTGTAAAAATGATAAATGTAACTGCAAAAAGCTGAGTTTTTGTTTATCCAAAAAAAAAAGAAAAAAGAAAAAAGTTATTGCATAATGTAAATCATGGTGGAGTACTGAAATAATTGTAAAAAAAGAAAAGTTATTTGATGCAATATGCAATGTAGCTCTATTATGTGAAAAAGAGTATGTTATCAAAAGACAGATGTCCAATAAAGTCTATCCAAACAGTCCGGCTGTCTCGGTCTTTCAATAGGACACTGCTTTGAGAATCCAGGTTGGAGGCTGGGATGTGCACTGTACATATTCAGTTTACACTTGTTGTCACATCAATACAGGGGAGCACTATACAAACCTGCAGGCTGAGTTATAATAAGACAACCTCTGCCAGTGTGACACGAAATACAGCAGCTAAATCGATAATTGATTTAGAATAGACCAGAGGTCCTTGTGTGTGTGGAAATGACAGGTTGTTTTGTGGTCCCACCTCGCCTCCCTGCCCCGTCAGCCTTGCCGTGTGTTAGGGTAGCCGCGTTTTAACCCCTCCGCTTTGCTGCAGGACACTGACATGCGTGTCTGCAGCACCTGGTCCTCAGGATGCGTCTTGTGTTTCAGGAAATCTCTCTTTTTTTTTGTTGCACTGTGGGGGTTGCACTATAGTGGCCATATTATTGTGGCCACAAGGTGGCGTGGGCTCACCGTCAGCCCTCCCCTCCCCTCCCCTCCCCCCCATAGTCCTCAACGCTGCACAAGATTCTCCAGGATTATGTAATATATCTGAGTGAGGTCTACAGTCTGCACAACATCCCACACCCCCAGTCTTTCTGGTCAGAGCTATTCAGAGAGCCGTGTTGGTCATTGTGGTACACAGCAAGAGAAGTATTACTGCCCCTTTTCCACTGCGCGGTACCGGCTCGACTCGACTCGACTCGGCTCGGCTCGACTCGACTCGACTCGCTTCTGTGTCGTTTTCCATCACCAGGGCCAATAAGAGGTCTGCATTGATTGTGGTTCCCGCTCCAGCTTTTTCTGGAACCTCGACAGGGGTGGTTACCAGAAAAGTGGTAACAGTTACCCAAATGCCGGTACTTCCCAGTAACGGAAAACAAAACAAGGGCGAGACGAGTCGAGTCGAGTCGAGTCGAGTCGAGCCGAGCCGGTACCATGTAGTGGAAAAGGGCCATTAGAAAAATGCTTGCGTCTCTGATGAGGCCCCAGAATCTTGAGAACTGGGTTTGGTCTACATGCATTGCAAAATACTTGGTCGTGGTCAGCTAGTGCGCGTCCGAGTACACAAACCGCCAATGTTGGACCTATCTTCTTAATCAAAACCGAGCCGGCCAACATGAACAAACCCTCTCCCAGCTTCAGCTCCTCTCGGTTTAGGCCGTGCTCTCTTCACAACTCGATGCATTTATTTACTCGTGGTTTTGAAGGAAAGCGCACAACCCAGCAGATGTATTGTGTTTCAGAATCCAGTGGACGGACGTCTTCGCCGGGGTGGCGAGCATGAAAGCAGCCAGCTGCGTCTAAAAGGGAACAATGGGGCCTTCGGGCACAAGACTGACAGTCAGCGCCTCATCGCCTCGTGTCGTACCAGTCGAGGGATGCATCTGCACTGAAGCACATATAGGATCGTAATAAGACCGTTCGGCTTCCACCGTCTACCATTTGAGGCAGGTCCCTATAAAAACAGCTTGGTGTGTTACTGTAAGAGAAGTAAACGCTATCGCGGGAGCGCGGAGGAACCAAGCAGAGCCATTTCTTTTGCCCTTGAGGGTTTTCACTGCGGATGATAGTGCCCGAACCGCAAAATCCAAGTCGCATGCGGGACGCTGACTTACAACTGCTCGCGAAAGGTCAGATTGGTCTGCCCATCCAGATGCGCTGGAGGTCAAACCTTTGACCCTAGCAATAAACCTAAACTCGCGACCCTCGTCTGAACGAGAAAGGAGTGACGTAGGAGTTTGAAACCGAGCATCCTTTGCACTAAGAACTGGGACGCGCTCACCCGTTTTCCTCTGAATGAAGAAGGCCTGATTTA